>NC_091061.1:164698768-164998768 GCF_000393655.2 Nicotiana sylvestris | reverse complement strand
TCATAAAATTAATAATCATAATAACCGTTACGGTGTGCAGCCTGATCCATAGTTTATAGTCGACTATGCTCACTAGGGGTGTACAGACTCCGGAGGGGCTCCTACAGCCCAAGCGTCATATCGCTGCGGCGCTCAGCCCAATCCAGTATATATATATCGTTGCGATGTGCATCCCGATCTATACAAGTATTGATGCGACGTGCAACCCGATCCATAATATATACATAAAATATTGTTGCGGCGTGCAGCCCGATCCATAATCTATATATAATCCTCACCATTAGGTCCTCAACCTCTCTCAGTAATTAACCTCACAGCCACTCAGGAATAACAATGGAAATCAGGGAAACTCAGCCCAAATGGTTTTCACATTTTTAAGAAATAGAGTGATAAAAAAACCAGGTTTAAACAATAAACAAGTAAAACATGACTGAGGATATGTTTTCAAACAAATAGAGTGAGGAAAACAGTGCAAATGCCCCTAAGGGTTTCAATAGGTCGGCACAAGGCCCCAAATATGGCATACATCCCATAATATAGTATTAATCTCTAAAATACATAATATCATAAGATTTCAAATCAAATACGCAGCTTAATAGTCACTACGGGACGGACCAAGTCACAATTCTTACCGGTGCACGCCCACATGCTCGTCACCTAGCATGTGCATCATCTCATTTATCAAAACAATACGAAATACCGGGGTTTGTACCCTCAGTTCTAGAATTATAATAGTTACTTACCTTAAACCGGATGAAAATACTACTCCGCGACACTTTTGCCTCTCAACTCGGCCTCCACTCGCGTCGAATCTATTTAAAATACGTCAAAATACGCTAAGGGAACGAAGCCCATGCAAAAATAATCAAATTATAACACAATTCCCGAAATTGACCAAACCCGACCCGGGTCCCACGTCTCAGTATCCGATAAAATTTACATGAATGGAATCTTTATCACTCCACGAGTTCATTCATATCAAAAGTACCAAAATCCGACCATAAATGACCCCTCAAACCCTTACTCAAAGGTATCCAATCTCCAGCCCTAATTCCCAAATTTTAACTCTTAATTTCCATTAATTTCAAGCCAAATCAGTGAAATAATGCCACAGGATCGATTAGTAGTGTCACACCTCCTTTTTCGCCCGCGCCGCCGGAAAGGGGCGCGGAAGGGAGTTTTTCCCAATTAAAGGACAATCGAAACGGGATTTATTTATTTATTTATTTATTTCAGCGTCGACACTTGGGAGATTTATGGTGTCCCAAGTCACCGTTTGAATCCCGAATTGAGGAAAAGAATGACTTTGTTTAACAGTCTGCGCACCAGAAATCCGGATAAGGAATTCTGTTAACCCGGGAGAAGGTGTTAGGCATTCCCGAGTTCTGTGGTTCTAGCACGGTCGCTCAACTGTCATATTCGGCTTGATTATCTGATTTTATACAATTATGAACTTATGTACAAACTTTAAACTCTTTATCGCTTTTATTATTATTATTATTTTAACAGAGAATTACAACATTGCGAAAAACGTATCTCGAACCACGTCACATCAATGTACCCATGGTTATCGACACATTTCGACTCTGTTGAGATTTGGATTTGGGTCACATAAATGTGCACCCGAGTTTAAGAAAGTAAATTGTTAAAGGCGCGCCTAAAGCGACTAGCGTATCATTATTTTGGGTAAGGCCGTGAAATTTGCTAAACGACCGATCTCGAAGTCTATACAATTATTAACCAATTATTGAGGGCCCCGCAACTTGTGCGTTTTATTGGGCGAGGATCATCTCATTTATTTTAAAAGGATAATCCTAAAGTGCCTACTTTTTTTCTATTAGTTTTGTCTCTAAAAATGAAAGAGAAAAGGTCCTAATTTATTTACATGCTTACGAGTTGTTATAGTTGGGTTCCGAATATGATTCGTAAAATCTGAAAATGATGCAAGCAGGGCAGTCCGTTGCCAATGCGGGCCCAGGCCCAACGTGTATGGTACAAAACTGGACCCGGGCCATCTCATTCACATGTTACTACCTAGTTACATCATACTACACATGCTCACAATTTGCCAAATTAAAGAACTTAGCAATCTAATTTTAATCCTAAACCATTTATATGCTGAAATTAACCAGTAGTATCTAGCTAAACAATATTCCTACAAATTCCGAAACGTGTTATTTATTTAATAAGCTAACTGTTGAATGTTTAAGAATAGTCTAAATCAGCTAACATGCTTTTTGAGACATGATAATCATCAAACCATAACGAACTAACTGAACAAAGCTACTACACCATTAGTCTTTTTAACTAGCATACTTAGACAGTTCGTCCACTAAGCTACTGTTAGATGTTCCATTATATATATCAAACAACTACATGATTCTAATTAGAGGAAGCTAAATAATGTACATATACAACTAAAAATCATAATATAACTAAGATAAATTCAGAACTTCAATTCTTCATTTCATATTTATGCTTCAGTTTCCATTCTACAAGAACCAGTGTATCAATTTGTGTACCTGATATTGGAAGCAAAAGAAGAGGAAGATCAGCAGAAATACAGTAGCATACAACAACAGCAACACCCCGCAACCAGTAACAACCAGCAACGAGAAACCAGTGACAGATTTTAAAATCAAGCAAAAAAATCCAACAATAACCAGTGAAGTAGTAGCAAATAACCAACCAAACTCAAGGAACAAACCAAATGAAAATCTAGAAACACCAACAACAATCAACGGGCAGAAACAAAGTGAACCTTTTTTAGATTGAAAGACCAGTTAATGTTTAACCCTTAAATTCTGACTACGTATATCCCATGTATTCAGAGTGTATATCGGGTGTATACTACTCTCTCTTTAGATTTCCAGAATGTTTTTTCTATTCCGAAAAATCCTCAAATCTCTCTTAATGTTCAGAAAATTCCTCTATTCTCTCCCGAATCTCCTCTTCCAATCTCCCTTAACTTGTGTCCAGCCCCCCTTCTTTATAGCCAAACTTTGAAGCACTTAAATTAAATCCCACCATCTTCTACTCATCCCCCTTTTGAATCTCACTACCTAATGTTTTGTCCCCCACTATATTAAACAATGTATTAATTTCTACTAACACATATTTTTTCCTTATTTAATTCCCTTATTGCCCCACTACCGCATGCTTTGTCCCCCACTATATTAAACAATGTATTAATTCCCCACCATTATGTCTTGTCCCCCACTACGTATTATTTTATGTATTATTTTAATATACTAGCGCTTAGTGGACAGAACACTCAAAATAAATAATTGTTCAAATTTTCAATTCCAAAAATACCCCTCTGAAATTACTGAAATTACCATTCTACCCCTGAAAATACTGCAATTTACCATTCTACCCATATCAGTTATAACCAATTCACCTAATCAATTAACCAAAATACAGTAGCTATAACCAATTCCTAATCAAATTTCATCAACAAATTTAAACTAGAAACTCAGATTATGTCAAATATCATCAAAACAAAGACTAAGGATTCAGGGAACCAAACCATATGATGAACAATAAAGAAACAACTAAAATCATTTTGACTGAACAATATTTCTAACAACAAACATACTTTCCGATTCAATAACAGTAACAAATTGAACATAACAAACAAGTAAATTCAAATCACTAAACTCAATAATCAATGGAACTTCAAATTAAATCTAACAACATTACAACCAAGATAAAGGATTCAAGTGATTAAACTAACACATTTCTATATTAAAACTAAACAAGAACAAATGAATAAAACAAGCTGAAGAAATACTTAAGAAATGATAAACAACGAACAAGAAAAGAATCAAACATATACTGATTTCAAATCCGAGAATATCAAACAAAATACGGACAAAAATGAAACTTAAACCAACTAACCGGAAATGACCGCAACGGAACAGAAACTCGGACAACAACCTCGACGTACCGGATCTCGACTCAACGAAAACCCACCTTCTCTTTTAACCTCAACGAACTCAGAACGACAAACGACGACCTCGACGCACCGGACCTCGAACCAAAACCTCGACTCAAACAAAACTCCACCCATTTAACGGAAATCGCCAAAAAATGTAAAACCGGCTAGATCTCACTGTCAAAATCCTTTAAAGCTGATTCACGAAGACAAAACCAGCAACGAAACGCGATCATAGACTTTAAACGGCGACCTCAACAGAACTTCGCCGTACTTTAACCGGACTGCTTCGCTTTTCCTCCGTCTATCTCTCACTTTGTTTCAATGACCTCTTGTTGTTGCTCTATCCATGTGTGTGCGTGTGGTCGTGGAAGGCTGTTGAAGGAGGTCGCTGGTGTTATGGGTCATTTTCTGGCGAGCTTGGTTGAGTCGCTGGCATGAGGAGGAGGACGAGGGGAGGTTGTTTTGGTTGGTGAAGGTTTAGAGTCGACGGTTGTTATGTGTTCGACGTGAGGGGTGGTCGTTTGTGAGGTGAAGCTGGACGTTGAGTGGTCGTTCATGGTTGAGTTGGGGACGAAGAAGAAGAAGAAGGAGCAGCAGCCATGGCGTCGTCTGGTTGGCTGCGTCGCTCGGTTTCAATGGCGGACGGGGGGTCGACTTGGGTGGTCCGACGACGGAAAAGAAGAATGGACAGGGAGGGGGGTTGGTCGACGCAGCAGCGCTGCTGCTCGTTAATGGCGGACCACGGAGTAGGGGGTGTGCTGGTTGATTCCGGTGAGCTGGGTGGCTAGTTTTTCAGATAGTTTCGAGCTTCATGTGGCGATGTTAATGGAGGTTTTCTGGTGGTGGTCAAACGTGGCTCGTTGTTGGTGTTTGGGGTGGCACGACGATGGATAGGGAGCTGAAGCTATGCTCGTGGGCTGGTGGTTGCTCAGCGGTTACGGGGAGGGGGTGCATGGACAGTGGTGAACGGAGGGGGGGCTGTGGGGTTTCGTGCGGGGTGAACGGAGAAGATGAAGAGGGGGGAGGGGGTGCATGGGTCCGGCGGCTAGGAGAAAGAGAAGGGGTCTTTAGGGTTTTTTAGGTAGTCAGTAACAAATGAAACAAAAAATGAGAGAAAGAGTGAGGGGGTCGTGTGGTCAGATGGGGGGCGGTTGGGCTTGGGTCAAGGGGTTTTGGGTTGGGTAGAGGTGTTTTGGGCCTAGGTTTAAAATTGAAGAAGAGGCCAAATTCCGAGTTTCTTTATATTTTTTGCTCTCTTTTCTTTTACTTTCTAATTAATAAAACCAAAATTCTAAATTAAGTTATAAACTAAATTAACTTATCAAAAATACTAATTAATTCCTAACAACAATTATCATACATAATTAAACACCAATTAAAACAAAATTGCACAATTTGACATCGAATGCTAAAAATGCAAACGATGCATATTTTTGTAATTTTCATTCTTGTAAAACAAACTTAATTACTTCTAATTGTAGAATTACATCCTAAATGCAAATGCGGCATATTTTTGTATTTTTTATTAATTTAACAAATAAACATGCATGGACAAATACAAATAATTTATCAAAAATGCCACGAAAATTCTCAAAATTTCACACAAAGGAAAATTGTTTTATTTTGAATTTTTTGGGAATAATTCTCACATAGGGCAAAAATCACGTGCTTACAATTAGGTTCAAAAATCTTACCTCCAAACGTTATCCCTTGAATTCCTCTTCAAAACCTCCCAAAAAGCTCCTAATCTGACTTAAAAATGGTGGAACATGGCTGAAATTCGCGAAGGCAAGCTTTTATACTTTCTGACCCAGGCTTTTCGCACCTGCGGTCCTATTTCCGCTCCTGCGGTACCGCTTCTACGGTCCAAGCCACCGCATCTGCGGTTTCCACTTAAATGCCCAAAGTCGCATCTGCGATAAGATACCTAGCCACTTCTGCGGTTCCAACTCCCCATAGACCATTCCACTTCTGCAACTTGCTTCCACATCTGCGGGAGCGCACCTGCGGCCTCCCAACCGCAGATGTGGTTATGACTGCAGTCCTAAAACTTCAACTGTAAAAATCCAACTCCAATCTTCTGCCAACCATCTGAATTCACCCCGAGGCCCCCGGGACCTCAACCAAAAACACAAACATTGTCACATACTAATATCAAACTTATACAAATCTTCAAAATACCTCAAACAACATCGAATCAACCAAAACACACCGGATTCAAGCCTAACGTTCCAAAATCTTCCAAATTCCGTTTTTGATCAAAAAGTCTATCAAACCACGTCCGAATGATCTGAAATTTTGCAGACACATCCCAAATGACACAACGGACCTACTGCAACCCTCGAAATTCCATTCCAACTCCTATGTCAAAATTTCACCTATCAATCGGAAAACGACAAAATTCTAACTTCGCCAATTCAAGCCTAAATCTACTCCGGACCTCCAAAACCTATTCTGATCTTGCTCGTAAGTCCCAAATCATATCCCGAAGCTATCCAAACCATCGAAATTCGTATCTGAGCCCTATTTCACATAAGTCAACATCTGATTGATTTTTCCAACTTAAACTCACTCAAAAGAGACTAAGTGTCTCAAACCTCGACAAAATATTTCCGAACCCGAGCCAACCAACCTGATAACACATAATACCGATAAACAAAGCAATAAAAAGCAGAAATGGGGGCAACGAAGCGGTAACTCATGAGACGGCCGGTCAGGTCGTCACATCCTCCCCCTCATAAACAAATGTTCATCCTCGAACGAGTCAAGAAACGTACCTAAAGCCTCAAATAGGTGAGGATATCTGCTCCGCATCTCCCGCTCGGTCTCATATGTAGCCTCCTCCATGGTCCAACCTCTCCACTGCACCTTCACTGAAAGCTATATCCTTTAACCTCAACTTTCGAACCTGACGCTCCAAAATAGCTATTGGCTCCACATCATAAGTCAAATCATCATCCAACTGAACCGTGCTGAAATTCAAAACATGAGACGGATCGCCAATATACTTCCGGAGCATAGAAACATGAAATACTGGATGAACACTCGACAAGATAGGTGGCAAAGCAAGCTCATAAGCCACCTTCCCAATTCTCCGAAGCACCTCAAAAGGCCCAATGAACCGAGGACTCAATTTACCATTCTTCCCAAATCTCATAACACCCTTCATAGGCAAAACCTTCAATAGAACCTTCTCACCAACCATGTAGGACACATCCCAAACCTTCCTGTCAGCATAACTCTTTTGTCTTGACTACGTTGTGCGAAGCCTCTCCTGAATCACCGTCACCTTGTCTAAAGCATCCTGCACCAAGTCTGTACTCAATAGCCTAGCCTCACCTGGCTTAAACCAACCAACTGGAGATCTATACTGCCTCCCGTACAAAGCCTCATATGGAGTCATCTGAATACTCGACTGATAACTGTTGTTATAAGCAAACTCTGCGAGCGGTAGAAACTGATCTCATGACCCTCTAAAATCAATAACACAAGCAAACAACATGTCCTCCAATATATGAATAGTGCGGTCGGACTGCTCGTCCGTCTGAGGGTGAAATGTTGTGCTCAACACAACCTGAGTACCCAACTCTTTCTGCATGGCTCTTCAAAACTGCGAAGTAAACTGAGTACCTCTATCTGAAATGATGGAAACCGGAACACCATGCAAACGAACAATCTTTTGAATATAGATCCCTGCTAACCGCTCTGAAGAATAGGAAGTACACACAGGAATGAAGTGCGTGGACTTGGTCAGCCGATCCACAATCACCCAAATAGCATCGAACTTCTTCAAAATCTGTGGAAGTCCAACTACAAAATCCATAGTGATCCTCTCCACTTCCACTCTGGAATATCCATCCACTGAAGCAAGCCACCCGGTTTCTGATGCTCATATTTCACCTGCTGACAATTGAGACACCGAGCCACAAATCCCATAATGTCTTTATTCATTCTCCTCCACTAATAATGCTATCTCAAATTCTGATACATCTTCGCGGCACCCGGATGAATGGAATACCGTGAGCTATGGGCCTCCTCTAGACTCAACTCCCGAAGCTCATCCACATTGGACACACATATCCGGCCCTGCATCCTCAACACCCCGTCATCACCAATAGTCACATCTCTGGCATTTTCGTGTTGAACTTTGTCCTTAAGGACACACAAATGAGGATCATCGTACTAGCACTCCTTGATGCGATCAAATAAGAAAGACCGAGAAATAACACAAGCCAATACCCGACTGGGATCCGAAATATCCAACCTCATGAACCAATTGGCCAAGGCCTGAACATCAACTGCAATGGGTCTCTCCCCAACTGGAATATATGCCAAACTCCTCATACTCACCGCCTTCCGGCTCAAAGCATCGGCCACCACATTGGCCTTCCCTAGATGGTACAAGATAGTAATATCATAATCCTTTAGCAACTCTAACTATATCCTTTAAGATCCTTCTGTTTGAACAAGTGCTGGAGGCTACGATGATCAGTAAACACCTCACAAGACACACCATACAAATAATGTCTCCAAATTTTCAATGCATGAACAATGGCAGCCAACTCCAAATCATGAACAGGGTAGTTCTTCTCGTGGGGCTTTAACTGACGAGAAGTATAAGCAATAAATCTACCCTCCTGCATCAACACACACCCAATACCAACTCTCGAAGCATAACAATACATGGTATATGAACTTGAAGCTGATGGCAAAAATAACACTGGAGTCGTGGTCAAGGCTGTCTTGAACTTCTGAAAGCTCTCTTCACACTCATCCGACCACCTGAATGGAGCACCCTTTTGAGTCAACTTAGTCAATGGTGATGCAATAGATGAAAATCCCTAAACAAACCGGTGGTAATAACCCGTAAAACCAAGAAAGCTACGAATCTCTGTGGCTGAGGACGGTCTGGGCCAACTCTGAACCGCCTATATCTTCTTCGGATCAACCTGAATACCCTCGCTGGACACCACGTGCCCCAAGAAAGCCACTGAACTGAGCCAGAACTCATATTTGGAGAACTTTGCATAAAGCTTCTCCTCCCCCAACCTCTGCAACACAACTCTCAAATGTTTCGCATGCTCCTCCTGACTACGTGAGTACACCAGAATATCATCAATAAAAACAATCACAAACGAATCAAGATAAGGCCAAAACACATTGTTCATCAAATACATGAACGTTGTCGGGGCATTGGTCAGCCCAAAAAACATAACAAGGAACTCATAATGACCATATCTGGTCCTGAAGGTTGTCTTCAGAATATCTGAGTCCCTGATTTTCAACTGGTGATAACCTGAATGAAGATCAATCTTGGAGAACGCTCTCGCTCCTTGAAACTAGTCAAACAAATCATCGATACGAGGCAAATAATATTTGTTCTTGATTGTTACTTTGTTCAACTACCTGTAATCAATTCACTTCCTCATTGTGACATCCCTCTTCTTCACAAATAGAACGGGCGCACCCCAAGGCGACACACTACGACGAATAAACCCCTTATCAAGGAGTTCCTAAAGTCGCTTCTTCAAATCCTTCAACTTCGTTGGTGCCATACGATACGGTGGAATAGAAATGGGTTGAGTGCCTGGCACCAGATCAATACCAAAATTAATATCCCTCTCCGGTGGCATGCCCGACAGGTCTGCAAGAAACACATTAGGAAAATCCCTCACAATAGGAACATAATCAATACTGGGAGTCTATGCATTGACATACCTCACAAAGGCTAAGCATGAAAGACAACTCTTCCCAACCATACGCTGGGCCTTCAAGAACGAAATCACCCTACTGGGGACAAAATCAGTTGAACCTCGTCACTCAATCTGTGGCACACCCGGCATAGCCAATGTCACTATCTTAGCATGACATTCCAAAATAGCACGATAAGGAGATAACCAATCCATGCCCAATATCACATCAAAGTCCACCATACAAAGTAATAACAGATCCACTCGGGTCTCCAGACCCCCAATAGTCACTACACACGACCAGTACACATGGTCCACAATAATAGTATTGCCCACTGGAGTAGATACACAAACAGATGAAACAAGAGACTCACAGGGCGTATCGAAATAACGAGCAAAGTATGATGACACATAAGAAAAGGTGGAACCGAGAACAAATAATATAGAGGCATTGTCACACCTCCTTTTTACATACCCGAGGGGGTACAAGGAGTTTTTTCCAATTAAAGGACAATCGAAACGGGATTTATTTATTTATTTCAGAGTCGCCACTTGGGAGATTTAGGGTGTCCCAAGTCACCAATTTTAATCCCGAATCGAGGAAAAGAATGACTCCATATTACAGTCTGCGTACCAGAAATCCGGATAAGGAATTCTGTTAACCCGGGAGAAGGTGTTAGGCATTCCCGAGTTCCGTGGTTCTAGCACGATCGCTCAACTATTATATTCGGCTTGATTATCTGATTTTATACAAATATGAACTTATCTGCAAATTTTAGCTTTTTACCGCTTTCATAATTATTATTATTATTATTTTTTACAAGGAATTGCAACGTTGTGAAAATATATCTCGAACCGCGTTACAATCAATGTACCCGTGATCGTCGACACACTTTGACTCCGTTGAGATTTGGATTTGGGCCACATCAATGTGCACCCGAGTTTAAGAAAATTAAATTATTAAAGGCGCGCCTAAAGCGACTAGCGTATCATCTACTTTGGGTGGGGCCGTGGAATTTTACTAAACAGTCCATCCCGAAGTCTAAGCAATTTTAAAGCAAGTATTTATTGAGGGCCCCGCAATTTTGTATTTTTATTTGGCGAGGCTCATCTCATTCTTATTTTTTAAAGGAATTTGCAACGTCATGGACATGCATCTCGAACCACGTCACAATCAATGTACCCGTGATTAGAGCCACATTTCGACTCCGTTGAGATTTGGATTTGGGTCACATAAATGTGCACCCGAGTTTAGGAAGGTAAGATTTATTAAAAGGCGCGTCTAAAGCGATTAGCGTATTATTATTTTGGGTAAGGCCGTGGAGTTCGCTAAGCGGCCTATCCCGAGATCTAAGTAATTAACACGTACATTTTGTGAGGGCCCCGCAATTTGTGCGTTTTATTTGGCGAGGCTCGTCTCATTTTTATTTAAAAGGATAAACCTACAGTGACTATATTTTTCTATTAAGTTCGTCTCTAAAATAAAAGAAAAACTCTTAATAATTACATGCTGAAAAACGTAGCTTATTAGTTATTAGTTTACGGCTAATGCGAATGGAAAATTGCGATTGAGTTTGTACAAAGAAAAACTGCTTTCATTCTATATTCTATTATTCAATAATACGAGAACATGAGATTGACATACCATAATATCAAAACCGGTTAACTATTCTTTGATTAATTTAAACTAACATTATTAGATGAAGAAGTTATACATATGCAACCTCATTACTCATTAATCAATCAACTACATTTTTATACAAAGAAAGGAAAATTAATATTCAAACACAAATCTAAACAGGAGGAATTCAACAGGAACAAAGCCTGATTAATATTTCATTTTCGCTTCAAGCCGAGAGTGTACAAATGTGTACTTGGAAATGGCAGTACAAGAACAAAAGAAGGAGAAGTCAGCAGCAATAATAACACAGCAACGGTAGGTTCAGCAACCCCGCAAACCAGTAACAACCACTAGAATAACCCAGTAACGGATTGAAAAATCAGCAAGACCAAAGTGCAATCGCAGTCAAAGCAGAAGAGAGACAGATACAAGATGCAGTAGTTTACTGATTTTGAATAACACTCGAGAAAAGCAAACGGAAATTATTCGAGTTAAAGTTCAAATTGCATTTCTCTTTTACTCTCAAAATGTTTCAAGTCTGTCCGCTCTCAAGTGTAAAAATCTGTTTAAATGTTCAAGTCCTAAGTCTTGTTCTACTCCTCTCTTCTAACTCTCTATCTCCAAATCTTAGTCCCCCATGCCTACATTAAATAAATACATCAACCCCAACCCATTACAATTTGTCCCCCATGCTTAACATAAACAAATGCAATATTCCCCTCCACTATATTATGTTTTGTCCCCCATTATATTAAACAATTATATCAAACACCACCCCATATATTTTGTCCCCCATGCTTAACATAAACAAATGCAATAATGTTTAATTACCAAACTACCCCTCTGACCTTATTGCAATTACCATTTTACCCCTGAACGATACTGCAATTTACCAAACTACCCCCATCAGCTCTAAACAATCAATTAATCATAACTTAACCAAAATATAGCCAAGATGACCAATTTCTCAATAATCTTCAACAACAAATCACATGAACACGATGAACAACACAACTCAAAATTAATGGAAGTAAATTAACCATATCGGGAACCAATCCTGGTTAACTTAGACCAAAAAATGAATGAACAAAGAGACAACAATACAAATAACAACATACATGATTCAAACTAAATCAACAAATCAAAAACATAAACTCACATTAAATTACTGGATTAAAAATGAACTTTCAAACAAAGAATGCATTAAATCCATTTTTAAACAACAAACATGACGGATTAAATGATTCAAACAACATTACCAATTTCTGGAAAATACATAACAACACATGAAACAAATTGAAGAAATAATTAATTAAATTTCAATTTGAATCAAACAAACTAACAAATTTTTACCTAAACAATAAACAAGAACGATAAAACAAAACATGAAACAAACTGAAAAATTCACCAAATAATGAACAAAACAACATTGCCGATTTTAGATTCGAGAATATCAAAACGAAATACGGACAAAATAAAACTCAAAATCTACTAACCGGATCGAAACGAAATATGTACGGACTGTTTTGACGACCCTCGACCAAACTCGAACAAACGACGACGAACATGAACCTACGAAGCAACTGAAGCAACAGCAACAGTCGACGCGGCAGAAGCGATACTCGAGCAGCAACAACATCCATGGACGACGACGAGGAAGGGTCAGCCATAGAGTCAGCAGCGACGGGCTGCTGTGTCGACGAAACATGAAGAAGAAAGCAGTGGTCGGACTGTTGTTCATTGGACGAAGAAGATGAAGCAGAAACATAACATGATGGGTCTGTTTGGACACAACAAAAGCAACAAGAAACAACTGGTCGTTGGCGAGGCCGAAGGAGATGAAGTGAAGCAGCAGCGCGGCAGCAGTAGCTCGGAGGAAGGCAGCCATGGCGATAAGCCTCGATGAAGAACGAAGAAGACGAAGCAGCCATTACTGGTTCCTTGGGCCGTAACAGAAGCAACAAGAAGTAGAAGGGTAGTTTGGGTCGTAGCAGAAATAGAAGAAACGAGGTGGAGGAGGGCAGCCATGGACGTCGAGCTCAAGCTCGAGCTTGACGAAGAAAGAAGGAGGAGGAGTAGCCATGAACGTTGGTGAAGCTGAAGACGTAGCTGGGTCGTCCATGGTGAAGATGCAGCAGCCATGAGAGGTCATTACTTTGGAGATGGAGAAGAAGAAGCAAGAGTTGGGGGGGGGGGATCTCTTTCTTAGTTTTAGGGTTTTTGTGAAAAAATGAAAAATGAAGATTATGAGGGGTTAGGTCATTTTGGGGTTAATGGGGCGGACTGGGTCAACCCGTGTGAAGATGGACCGGGTCATGGGGAAGGTTGGGCAATTATTTGGGCTTGTGGTTTGAAAATTGAAGAAGTGGCCCAATCCGATTTTCTTTGTATTTTTGTTCTCTTTTCTTCTTTTATTTTTCTAAAACTAAATTATAAAAATACTTAAATTATTATTAAGAACTAAATCAAGTTATAAAAGCATAAATTAACTCCCAATAACAATTAACGCACAATTAAGTACTAATTAAGCGTAAAATTGTATATTTGGACATTAAATGCTAAAAATGCAAAAGATGCCTATTTTTGTAATTTTCATTTTTTGTAAACAAACTTAATTACTAACAAATTGTAAAATTAAATCCTACATGCAAAATGTGACATATTTTTATATTTTTTATTAATTTAACAAATAAACATGCACAGACAAATACAAATAATTATCCAAAAATGTCACAAAAATACTCAAAATTGCACACCAAGGAAAATCATTTTATTTTGAATTTTTTGGGAGTAATTCTCATATAGGGCAAAAATCACGTGCTTACAGGCATCCTTGCGGCAAACTGAGACAATACTTGTAATCATAGCATCTGAAGTAACAACATCTGGTCTACCTGGGAGTGCATAGAAACGAGCCTAACCACCACCTAATCGACCTCCCCCTCTAGGGCGACCCCTATCTGACTGACCCACACCCCTAACTGCCTGAGCAGGTGGTGAAGTAACTAGAGCTGAAGTTGAGTACTGACCTCTCTATTGAGACGGACCCTTAAGAAGACGAGGACACTGCCTCCTCATATTCCCAAACTCTCCACACTCATAACAACTCTCCGGCGCTGGAGATGGGGACTGAAGGGAACCTCTAGCACCAGAATGACCAGTAGAAAGACCTGGCATGGAAGAACCCTGAACTGATGGAGCACGGGACGGACTCTGGGCTGGAAGGGCACTGAGTGATGAATGGCCCTGACGAGAACTGTAAGAACCATGACCCGGTGATGCCCCACGATAACCTGGGCGAGCTGACTGAGCCTTCCTGAATGGACAGCCTCTGTCGTGCTGAAACTGACCCCTCGAATGAGCACTACCAAAGCTACCAGATCTCGAGGCCTTTTGGCCTCCCTCTCCTTTCGCTCCTGGCGACGAACTGACTCAATCTCACAGACGATGTCAACAACCTTCTCAAAAGTAGCACCTGACACCCTGTCCCTAGTAATGGGAATCCGAATCTGATATGTGAGGCCATCAATGAACCTTCTAATCCTCTCTCGATCTGTGGGAACCAACCATACCGCATGACAAGCTAACTCAGAAAACCGCATCTCATACTATGTCACAGTCATATTATCCAGATGCAACTGCTCGAGATAAGAGTATACAACAGAGTATCAAATCAAACTCAACAGTTTAAAAGCCAAGTACTTCATAAAAACTTCATTTTTCAATCGAAATACTTGGAATCATTTACTTAGCAGTTTTCAACAGAGGCTCATATTAAAAGAAGAGTGAGATTAGCAAAGATATCATAAATGGGCCCCTCAAGCAAGGTATCACTCATAAATATAGCCTATCGGGCAAGCTTCTCAGTCACTTGTGACTCAACTATCGTCACTCAAAACTCAAGCTCAATAATATCTCATAAAAGTAATAATCACAATAGCCGTTGCGGCGTGCAGCTTGATCCATAGTTATAGTCGACTACGCTCACTGGGGGTGTACAGACTCCGGAGGGGATCCTACAGCCCAAGCGTCATATCGATGCGGCGGGCAGCCCGATCCAATAGATATATCGTTGCGGCGTGCAACCCGATCCATATAAGTATCGTTGCGGCGTGCAGCCCGATCCATAATATATACATAAAATATTATTGCAACATGCAACCTGATCCATAATTTATATATAATCTTCACCATTAGGTCCTCAACCTCTCTCAGTCATTAACCTCACCGCCACTCAGGCATAACAGTGGAAATCAGGGAAACTCAGCCCAAACAATTTTCATATTTTTTAGAAATAGAGTGATAAAAAATAAGTTTTAAACAATAAACATGAAAAACATGACTGAGGATATGCTTTCAAACAAATAGAGCAAGAAAAATAGTAAAAATGCCCCTAAGGGTCTCAACAGGTTGGCACAAGGCCCCAAGCATGGCATACACCCCATAATATAGTATTAATCTCTAAATACATAATATTATAAGATTTCAAATCAAATACGCGACTTAATAGACGCTATGGGGCGGACCAAGTCACAATCCCTACCGGTGCACGCCCACACGTCCGTCACCTAGCATGTGTGTCACCTCATTTATCAAAACAATACGAAATACCGAGGTTTGTACCCTTAGTTCCAGATTTACAATGGTGACTTACCTCAAACCGGATGAAAATACTACTCCGCGACGCCTTTGCCTCTCGACTCGGCCTCTACTCCCGTTGAATCTATTCAAAATCAGAATCATAACGTCAAACTACGCTAAGGGAATGAAGCCCACACAAAAATAATTAAATTAAAACACAATTCCCGAAATTGATCAAATCCGACACCCATGCCCTCATCTCGGAATCCGATAAAATTTACATCAATGGAATCCTTATCACTCCACGAGTTTATTCATATCAAAAGTACCAAAATTCGACCACAAATGACCCCTCAAACCCTTACTCAAAGGTCTCCAATCTCAAGCCCTAATTCCCAATTTTTAACCCTTAATTTCCATTAATTTCAAGCTAAACTAGTGAAATAACGCCATAGGATCGATTATTAGGTTCAAAAATCTTGCCTCCAAACATTATACCTTAAATTCCTCTTCAAAACCTCCCAAAAAGCTCTCAATCTGACTTAAAAATGGTGGAACATGGCTGAAATTCGCGAAGGCAAGTTTTTATACTTTCTGACCCCGGCTTTTCGCACTTGCGGTCCTATTTTCACTCCTGCGGTACCGCTTATGTGGTCCAAGCCACCGCATCTGCGATTTTCACTTAAAGGCCCAAAATCGCATCTGTGATAAGATATCCGCACCTATGATAGCGCACTGCTCACCTAGCCGCTTCTGCGATTCCAACTCTCCATAGCCCATTCTGTATCTGCGGGGGTCGCACCTGCGGCCTCCCAACCGCAGATGCGGTTATGACAGCAGTCCTAAAACTTCAGTTGTAAAAACCCAACTCCAATCTTCCGCCAACCATCCGAAATCACCCCGAGGCCCCCGAGACCTCAACCAAAAGCACAAACAAGTCACATACTAATATCCAAACTTATACAAATCTTCAAAACACCTCAAACAACATCGAATAAACCAAAACACGTCAGATTCAAGCCTAAAGTTCTAAATTCTTCCGAATTCCGCTTTTGATCAAAAAGTCTATCAAACCATGTTCGAATTATCTGAAATTTTGCACACACATCCCAAATGACACACAAACCTACTGCAACTCTCAGAATTCCATTCCGACCTTTATATCAAAATTTCACCTATCAACCGGTGTAAGCACATGATTTTTGACCCTCCCCGGGAATTTTTACGTTCTTAAGCTTAAATATCTAATTTAGGACTAGTATAACCATTTTAACTATTTTTACTTTATTTCGTTGCAAAAAGAAATTTCAAAAAATATATATATAAATTTTAGTTTATGTATCTCTCATAAACTTGAAAAATACAAAAATTGTACTTTATTTTGGTACTTTATATAAATTCGAAAATTACAAAAAAAATATAGTTCTATTAATGTTTGCAGTCATTATAATTTTGAAAAAATACAAAAAAAATATTACTTCATATTTTTGTCTTCATTAAAGAACGAAAATTACAAAAAAAAATAGTTTTATTAATATTTTATAGTCATTTTAACTTTGAAAAATACAAAAATATTACCTCATATTTTATCATAATATTTAAAACAAAAATTACAAAAAAATAGTTTCATTAATATTTTGTAGCTATTTTAAATCTTGAAAAATATTTAAAAAAAAAAGATATAGTTTTGTTTAAATACTAGTCTTATTTTTGGTAATTATTTTGCTTACATAGGACTAGTTAAACAACGTGTTCCTATTTCTCGGGTCCGGGCAAAAGAATAATATTCGGGTTCAAACTACCCGGTTTTAGGCCTAATTTTCGGACCTAGCCCATAATAAACCGTGTCCAGGACACGTGGGGAACCCCACCACGCGTGGGGGACATATGCCTTGAACCCCACCACGCGTGGGCTCATTTTTCTGGGCAAACCCATGCTAAATACACGGATGAAACAAAGGAACATGAGGACTTTGGGAAATTTTAAAAAAGAAAAATAGTACTGTTCCTCCGGCTTCCTCCTGGAAAAAACGAAGAAAACCCTACTGCCCCCCCCCCCAGTGTCGAAAGCCCACCGGCAACCCCTTCCTCCTCCTTGAATCCGCCATTGTTGCCGTTGCGAGCTCCGCCATCGCGACCAACCAGTCACCACCTTCCGGCACCCCCACGCACCATCTCCGTCGACCCACTGCCAACCTGCAACCACCCATCACCAAACGACCACTCCGTCCCAGCCAGCTGACCCTCTCCGTCTCGCCTGCATCGTCAACAAACACCCAAACCCCACGTCCCAAGGAGCAGTCGACCAAAAAAACCAGTCCACCAAAACCTCCGACCACCCTAAACCATCGTCAAACAACCATCACCCCGTCGAGCAGCAGCTGTTGCTGCTGCTGCTGTGTCACCTTCCCCAGCGCCATGACCAACAGCAACAACCCGTTTCCCTGTCGTTTCCTCACGCCCAGCAATGGATCAAACGACCACTGAACACCGTCCAAACACCTTTGCTTCAGCTATACTGTCCAAACGCGACCACCACTGCTTCAGCGGATGTTATCGTTGTTCTTTCACTGTTGTCGTGCAGTCCGTTGAGGTCGTCTTTGTTCGTCGAGGTCCGGCGCGTCGAGTCCGTCCGTTGAAGTCGATATTGAGGTTCGGTCCATGGCTCTATGCGTTTCTGTTTATTCAGGTTAGTAAGCCTCGATGTATTGGATAAAGAAATTTTACGTTCAATGTTCGAAGTTGCAATATATCAATTGATATGATAATTTTCTGCTCATGTTTCATCGTATGCATTTTTGCTCATTTTGCGTTATGTGATTCTTGTTTATTTGATGTCATGTAATTAAGTTTGACTAGTTGTTCTATGACACAAGTTTGACGTTAATTTGTTCGTCCTTTACTTCGCTTAGCTCATTCAAAATTTTTTATTATTAGTACATGTTATTACTACTCCCGAAATACTCGTTCGCTAAAACTCTTTTTATTAAACCTCTAACAAGTTATGAGATTTTAGTTGTAAAGAAGCTGTAAGGTTTAGTATGGTTAAAAGCGTAAAAATGGCATCCCTTTAAAAATATAAAAAAAATATAAATAATAAATAATAATAATAAAAAATAAAATGAGACGAGCCTCGCCAAATAAAAGGGACAAATTGCGGGGCCCTCACAAAATATATGTATTAAATACTTAGATTCCGGGATGGGCCATTTAACAAATTTCACGGCCCTCCCCAAAAATAATAATGCGTTGGTTGCTTTAGGCGCGTCTTAATAATGTATCTCCCTAAACTCGGGTGCACATTTATGTGACCCAAATCCAAATCTCAATGGAATCGAAATGTGTCTCTAATCACGGGTACATTGACTGTGACGTGGTATGAGATGCATTTCCATGACGTTGCAAATTTTTTTTAATGAATGAGACGAGCCTCGCCAAGTAAAAATGCAAATTGCGGGGCCCTCAATAATTAGTCATAATAAATACTTAGAATTTGGGATGGGCCGTTTAGTGAAGTTCACTGTCTTCCCTAAAGATAATAACGCGTTAGCCTCTTTAGACGCGATTTAATTAAATCACTTTCTTAAACTCGGGTGCGCATTTCATGCGACCCAAATCCAAATCCTAAAACATCAAATAAAATATGTTTCGGATTGTGGGTGCATTTCATGTGACACAGTCCAAAGATATGTTTTAAGCGATGTTCACATTCCTAAAAAATAATGATAATAAAGCGGTAAAAGATAAAATTTGCACATGGTTCATAATTGTATTAAAAATCAGATAAATAAGCCGAATATAACAGTTGAGCGACCGTGCTAGAACCACGGAACTCGGGAATGCCTAACACCTTCTCCCGGGTTAACAGAATTCCTTATCCGGATTTCTGGTACGCAGACTGTAATATGGAGTCATTCTTTTCCTCGATTCGGGATTAAAATTGGTGACTTGGGACACCCTAAATCTCCCAAGTGGCGACTCTGAAATAAATAAACAAATCCCGTTTCGATTGTCCTTTAATTGGAAAAAACTCTCCTGCGCCCCCTCGGGTGCGGAAAAAGGAGGTGTGACAGCTCTGGCGACTCTGCTGGGGATTAGACCCAGAACCACTGGTTCAGGGTTAAGAATTCGAGCTTAGAATAATTGTTATTATTTGGCTTTATTTATTATCTGATTATCGCATGTTTTGAGCCTAATGTGCTAAATGATGTTTTTACCGCTTTAATATTATTTGAATTGTGAATATATACAACTGTTACGAAACCCCCTTCCTTTCTGAGTCTTCTGAATCATGAAGAAGGGTGTACTTCGTACGACTTCTTTTCTGTATAGTGTCAAATCCCAATTTAGAACGAGGTTCGGACAAGTTGCTAAGCCGGTGAAGCTTCTGTATTCCCGGTACGCTGCCCCCCCTCGGCTCGAGCTGTCCGCTCGGGTAAGCCAGGTCTAGAACAAACACCCAGGTTCTGAACCTAGTATAACAAAGCCACATGCCGGATCCCTAGTAGGAACGTTTATTTGCATCATGTGCATTTGACTTAGGGGACTCAACACAGGGGTTGGGTCCGTCTAGGACAAGCAACCTGAAAATAATAGACCATCTTTTGGCATCCTATGTGCTACATGTTGTACTTATTCAAGGGTGAATGGGTCGTTTGGCGGACCAATAATAGTTGCGGACAAATAACACACCTTGTTAGGTTGATCACATTTAAATAAGAAGGCCGCACGTTTTTCCAGCATGATGTTATTTTAATCAAAGCATGGGGAACATTTGTGGAATCCAAGAATTCTTGGAATTCCCTATGTCCCCCACGCTTGCTTTTTGGGAAAGCACATGGGGAACATTTGTGGAATCCAAGAAGCCTTGGAAATCCACTATGTCTCCCACGCTTCATTTTGGGAAAAGCACATGGGGAACATTTGCGGAACCCAAGAAATCTTGAAATTCCCTATGTCCCCCATGCCACATTTTTGAAAATATAATAAATATAAAAAATAAAATATATATGTATATATATATATATATATATAAAAAAAACGTTGAAAAATTCAAAAAAAAAAAAGATTTTGTATGTTTTCATCATCATCCACAAGTTAGAAATAGTGGAAAAGAGGAAAAAATAACAGTTTATAAATATGAAAAAAAACAAATGTCCAAGTAGTATCGAAACTCTGCCGGATTTTTGAGAAAATAAGAAAATATATGTCTTATTAGTTAGTTTTATTAACAACAAAGGAAAAGTAGAAAAAATCATCATTGTTTTGTTTTGTTTTTCAAAAAATAGTTTGTCTTGCCATAAAAAAAAATAAAAGTAAAAAAGGGTCTTGTTTTTTAAAATATGTTTATTTATTTGTTTATGAAATGCTGAAATTATAATAATCCAAAAATACTTTCCATTATTGATTTCTTTAGAAATTCTTTCTAATTGTTTTAAAAAAAAACCGAAAATATTTTGATTCTTTTTCAAAATTGAAAAGAAAATTCAAAATCCAAAAAAAAAACATTTTGAGAAGCATTCCTTTTATTAAAAGCAAAATTCCGAAAAATATTTTCTTCTTCTTCTTTAGAATAAAGAAAAAAAAAGAGCAAATGAAAATTCAAAAATATATCTTAGAAGTGTTTCCTTTTAAAATCAATCAAAAATCAAAAATATACTTCCTTTCTTCTTTTAAAGTAGTTCTTTCACGAATTCAGAAAAAAATTAGTTCATCTACTTATTCTTGACTGCCCGAACTACGCGGGTTTGATTCTCACCGGATATGAGATACGTAGGCAACCCTCATCGGGTCCAACCCCACCTTCTCAAAAAAAGAAGAAGGAATGTTTTAGGTTTTACGTTAGTTAGTTTGTTCGTTATGAATGAAAAATAATAGTTTGTTTGTTTGTTATATATATATATATATATAAAAAGAATAGAAAATGGAAAAGGGTCCTCTCAAAAACAGTTTATTTGCCCGAACTACGCGGGTTTGACTCTCACCGGATGTGAGATACGTAGGCAACCCTCATCGGGTCCAACCCCACCTATTGCTAAAAAGCCAAAAAAAAGAATAATAATAAAATAAAAATATATATATGTCAAATTTTAATTTTGTCATAAAGAAGTCGGGTGACGCTGTTTTATCAAGACATAGCCGAATGTTCCCGAAAGGGACGCCGGAAGGCTGACTTTGCATAAACAGCCACCTTTGGGTCATGTTTTGGATTTGGTCCAATTGGCCCACACAGCCTTAAAAATCTTCGTCCCCGAGACATTGAAAGGCCGTGCTTGCAATATTGAGTTTTCTAATTTGAAAAAATGATAAAAAGAGTCGTAAATAAGTCAGGTGATGTTGTTTTGCCATAAATAGCCGAATGTTCCCGAAAGGGACGCCGGAAGGCTGACTTTGCATAAATAGCCACCTTCGGGTCATGTTTAAGATTTTTGGTCTAGTTGACCCACACAGCCTTATAAATCTTCGTCCCCGAGCCGCTGAAAGGCCGTGTTTGCAATACCAGGGTTTTATTATAATTTGAAAAGAAAAACAAAAAAGAAAAAAAACAACTAGTCAACGGTCAGGTGAATACCGTTCAAATTTTGTCGTAATAAGCCGAGCCAGCTTCGGCCGCGTCTTAAACCGTTCTTGCCGAAATAGCCTTAGAGTATCTTCAGTTGTCGAAAGGTTATTTTCGTAAAAGAATGGACAAATTTGTAAAGTGTCATAAAATAATCCTCCCCGACCTCAAAATTCATGTGAAATTTGGAAGGGGCCACATTTGCAAAAAATAACCATTTGGTTGCATTTGTCGAACAGAGAAAGGGAGCTGAAATTTTGTTTTTGAGTCTACCAATCTTTTGATTAGAACATGCGGGTTGTTTAATTTTCAAGTTTGTGGGTAATCTTTAAATCCTTGAAACCCAGTTTGTTTTAAATTTAAAAAAAAATGTGTTTAGTATTGTTTATCTTTTATTGGTCCGAACTACGCAAGGTCTGATTCACGCGGGGACGTGATACGTAGGCAATCCACATAAGATTCGACCGCCAGTAATAAAGAAAAAGAAAATACAAATAGAATAAAATACAGGGGTTCCCAAAGTACTTCAAAGGGGCAAATAAGCAAGCCGGGATGACGCATGTTGTTTGAAGCAAAGCATGTTAGAAACGGTTAACTGCCTAGGGGCATTGCATCCTCAATGTGTTGTTATTCAAATCTGTTACACTCTAAACGCTAACAAGTTTGTTGTTTTCCGAATCTCAAACAGTTAGTTGTTAAAGAATTCTGGCAACACACCCTTACCAAACTAGATCCAAAGGACCGATAACAACAAGCATGACTACTTCAGAGAATAGTACCGAGGAAGAAAGGCCGATGAGCCAGTTGTTAAAGGAAGCGATGGGAAAGATAGAAAGGATGGGACTAGATATGAATGCAATGCAGCTAGCTCTAGCCAAAGCACAAAAGAGCCCTGAGCCATTGGGGCACATGCCGGAATACCCTCACTCCGGCCCTTCAACAAGCCTCCCAAATCCCCGTTACCATCAAGAAAGAAGCCCTCATGATTCCCAGGCTCCACCACCCCATCAACCTCTCCCCACACCCGATATTCCCACTTTTGTGGGACCCACATCAGCCCCCTTGCACAGAACGACCAGCGAGCCATTGTTTCAGGCTCACGATACGCAATACTATCCCCCTGAGCCTACACTCTATGCCCCCGAACCACATGCTTACAATCCACACTTGGAGGTACCGGCAGAGATCGAAAAACCGGTTAAAGCCCCTGAACAGGATGAGGTGTTGAGAAAGTTCAAAAGCCTGGAGCAGTCCTTCAGGAACCTGCACGGTTTGGGCAACCAGGTCAGCGTGGCCTACAAGGATCTATGCCCTTTCCCAGACGTCCAACTCCCGGCCGGGTTCAAGATGCCTAAATTTGATTTATATGAAGGGCACGGTGATCCCATGGCGCATTTGCGGGGATTCTGTAGCAAAATGAGAGGGGCAGGTGGCAAAGATGAGCTGCTGATAGCTTATTTCGGCCAAAGTCTGAGTGGATCGGCACTAGAATGGTATACCAGGCAGGATTCCAGCAGATGGTATACTTGGGATGATCTGGCGCAGGCTTTCGCAGGTCATTTCCAATACAATCTCGAGATAGTCCCTGACCGTCTCACATTGCTGAGGACTGGAAAGAAGCCTGGGGAAAGTTTTCGTGAGTTTGGTTTCCGCTGGAGAGAACAAGCGGCCAGAGTTGATCCTCCCATGAAAGAGGGAGAAATGGTGGACTACTTCTTGCAAACACTTGATCCAACTTACTTTGGTCACTTGGTGACAACGGTTGGGAAATCCTTCAATGAAGTGGTAAAGATAGGGGTCATGATAGAGGAGGGCCTAAGGTCTGACAAAATCCTAAATTACTCAGCGCTCAAGGCAACGACCCAAGCTATTCAGAGCGGCGCGGAAGGTGTGCTCGAGGTCGCATCAGTCGAAGCAGGTACTGGGTCCAAATTCAGAGGTCCTTCCCCTCACTACCAGCCCAGGCCCAGTCATACAAATTATCCACACACTCCATACAACCTTCCACAACCCTACTACCCACCATCAGAGCCACTCTTTTCAGCCTATCATGCCCAAGCCTGCCCCCGAGCTCCATATAATCCGCCTCAATATTATCCTCCAAACAAGGTCCGGTCGCAGGGTCAACCATCAGGTCACCCCGGCTGGCGAGAGCCAGCACCACGTAATGCATTCTTGCCTTCACATTGTTTCCAAGCACCCAACGACCCTAGAAAACAGGGGCATGGGGGAAAACAAAGGCAAGGAAACAATTTCACGCCAATTGGGGAGTCCTACGCAAGTTTGTTTGAAAAGCTAAAGCTTTCAGGACTGATTGAGCCGCTCCTTGGCTATACTCCAGATCCATATGCAAAAGGGTTCAATCCTGCTGTACGATGCATGTACCACTCTAATGTCCAAGGACATAGCATTGAAGATTGTCGTTCTTTGAAAAAGGAAATCGAAAGAATGATTCAGGAAGGGGCAATTGTGATCGACGACAGTGACAGGGAGCAGGCGAATCATCTTGAGAACTTGTTGATTGATGTTGATAATACTGAAGTTGGGGATGGTCTTGGCAATGTTGATATAGAGCTCAATGGCTAAAATGTCATGCTTTGCAGTTGGAAGATACTCCATTTTGGGTCAGCCGGAGATGCCGTGCTTGGATAGTTGGAAAGACACTCCATTTTGGGTCAACCGGAGAGGATCTTTGATGGTCTATTTTGTTGTCATTTCCGTTGTTCGGATTATTAGGATTGTAATTCGGATTTGTTTTGTGTCAATATCTTTCCGCTTATCTTTCCGTTTTGTCATAGCGGTTTGTTTAAGTTTTGTCCAAGTTGTTTAGGATTTTATTCCGGTTTGCTTTGTTTTTAAAACCATTTGTTCAGTCCAATGCAAAAAATTCAGTCTTTGATTATTCCCAGTCATCTTTCTGTTTAGTCATTATGTCATTTTTATTCAGCACCGATTCTAGTGACATGACATGCGCACACAGTTTGGGCCTAGTCTTTAAAGTTAATCATAAAACCCCAGAAAGGCGATCAAACCATTTAAAGAAAATAAGGACGGTTTGAGATTATTTGGAGCCCGAGTCATGTGGAACTGGGGCAAGTTAAACACAAAGAAAACCGTTAAAGAAAGATTCGCCTAAATTGGCATGAGGGTCGTTCATAATAATGAGAATGAGAGTGTCGCCCAACGGTGTTTTAGAAGTGACAAACAGATGTTGAATATAATTGTCAAGTCCGGCACCATCGGAAGAGACTATAAATCTATTGTTTAATTGTGTTGTTTGCACTTGGCATGTGTTGAAGACTGGAATGACGAAGGCATTTTGTTCTGCTACCCAAACACTTTATCCTTCGTTAGCCCTTTGAGCCTTATTTATTTTCTTTCATACCCCTCGTTCGGAATTAGTAGCAACGAATAAAATACGCAAGCATGGCAGGTAAGAGAAAAGAAAGAAAAGAAAACAACAAAATGGAAAAAGAAGAATAAAAGAAAAAGAGAAAAAAAAACGACAAAAAGAAAAGAGAAATGAGAAAGGAAAAGAGAAAAGAAAAGAAAAGTGATAACAAAAAAAAAAAAGAAAGTCAAATGGAAAAAAGGAATTGGGAACTACGTTTGACCTGATTCCTCAAAGAGGATACGTAGGCGCTTCACGGCTCGGTCATAGTTTTGAAAAATGAAAAAAAATCAACTAAAATATCCCCAAGCAAGAAACTGGGGCAGATGTTGCGTTTGTTGTAAATAAATCTAGTTCCGAAGGTTGTAATTAATAACCCAAAATCGATGTATTTTTGAGCCTTTAATACCCTTTCTTTCTAACCCTATCCAAAACCCACATTACGGTCCAAAGAAAGACCTTCCGATCAGTTTTAGTTTCACCCATAGGAGATGCATTTCCTCCTAAGTTTGTTTTAGTCCACCCATAGGAGATGCATTTCCTCCTAAGTTTGTTTTAGTTTCACCCATAGGAGATGCATTTCCTCCTAAGTTTGTTTTAGTCCACCCATAGGAGATGCATTTCCTCCTAAGTTTGTTTTAGTTTCACCCATAGGAGATGCATTTCCTCCTAAGTTTGTTTTAGTCCACCCATAGGAGATGCATTTCCTCCTAAGTTTGTTTTAGTTTCACCCATAGGAGATGCATTTCCTCCTAAGTTTGTTTTAGTCCACCCATAGGAGATGCATTTCCTCCTAAGTTTGTTTTAGTTTCACCCATAGGAGATGCATTTCCTCCTAAGTTTGTTTTAGTCCACCCATAGGAGATGCATTTCCTCCTAAGTTTGTTTTAGTTTCACCCATAGGAGATGCATTTCCTCCTAAGTTTGTTTTAGTCCACCCATAGGAGATGCATTTCCTCCTAAGTTTGTTTTAGTTTCACCCATAGGAGATGCATTTCCTCCTAAGTTTGTTTTAGTCCACCCATAGGAGATGCATTTCCTCCTAAGTTTGTTTTAGTTTCACCCATAGGAGATGCATTTCCTCCTAAGTTTGTTTTAGTCCACCCATAGGAGATGCATTTCCTCCTAAGTTTGTTTTAGTTTCACCCATAGGAGATGCATTTCCTCCTAAGTTTGTTTTAGTCCACCCATAGGAGATGCATTTCCTCCTAAGTTTGTTTTAGTTTCACCCATAGGAGATGCATTTCCTCCTAAGTTTGTTTTAGTCCACCCATAGGAGATGCATTTCCTCCTAAGTTTGTTTTAGTTTCACCCATAGGAGATGCATTTCCTCCTAAGTTTGTTTTAGTCCACCCATAGGAGATGCATTTCCTCCTAAGTTTGTTTTAGTTTCACCCATAGGAGATGCATTTCCTCCTAAGTTTGTTTTAGTCCACCCATAGGAGATGCATTTCCTCCTAAGTTTGTTTTAGTTTCACCCATAGGAGATGCATTTCCTCCTAAGTTTGTTTTAGTCCACCCATAGGAGATGCATTTCCTCCTAAGTTTGTTTTAGTTTCACCCATAGGAGATGCATTTCCTCCTAAGTTTGTTTTAGTCCACCCATAGGAGATGCATTTCCTCCTAAGTTTGTTTTAGTTCCACCCATAGGAGATGCATTTCCTCCTAAGTTTGTTTTGGTCCACCCATAGGAGATGCATTTCCTCCTAAGTTTGTTTTAGTTTCACCCTTAGGAGATGCATTTCCTCCTAAGTTTGTTTTTTACCCATAGGAGATGCATTTCCTCCTAAGTTTGTTTTAGTCCACCCATAGGAGATGCATTTCCTCCTAAGTTTGTTTTAGTTTCACCCATAGGAGATGCATTTCCTCCTAAGTTTGTTTTAGTCCACCCATAGGAGATGCATTTCCTCCTAAGTTTGTTTTAGTTCCACCCATAGGAGATGCATTTCCTCCTAAGTTTGTTTTGGTCCACCCATAGGAGATGCATTTCCTCCTAAGTTTGTTTTAGTTTCACCCTTAGGAGATGCATTTCCTCCTAAGTTTGTTTTTTACCCATAGGAGATGTATTTCCTCCTAAAGTTTATTTTTACCAATAGGAGACGCACATCCTAAGTTAAGTTTCACCAATAGGAGACGCACATCCTAAGACAGTTTTTCCCAATAGGAGACGCACTTCCTAAGTTTACTGTACCCACAGGAGACGCACTTCCTGAGGAGACGCACTTCCTAAGCAAGTTTTACCAGTAGGAGACGCACTTCCTAAGACAAGTTTCACCAGTAGGAGACGCACTTCCTAAGTTGATTTCACCAATAGGAGACGCACTGCCTAAGTTAAGTTCACCGATAGGAGACGCACTTCCTAAAAAAGTTTCACCGATAGGAGACGCACTTCCTAAGTTAAGTTTTACCAACAGGAGACACACTTCCTAGATCCATTATACCAGTAGGAGACGCACTTCCTAAAAAGTTGTACCCCATAGGAGACGCACTTCCTAAGTTCAGGTTTACCAATAGGAGACGCACTTCCTAAGTTCAGTTCTACCAATAGGAGACGCACTTCCTAAGTTTATTGTACCCACAGGAGACGCACTTCCTAAGTTTCAGTTTCACCAATAGGAGACGCACTTCCTAAGATATGTTTCACCATAGGAGACGCACTTCCTAAAGTTCAGTTTCACCATAGGAGACGCACTTCCTAAGCAAGTTTCATCAATAGGAGACGCACTTCCTAAGTCAGTTTCACCATAGGAGACGCACTTCCTAAAGTTCAGTTTCACCATAGGAGACGCACTTCCTAAGTTCATTTCACCCATAGGAGACGCACTTCCTAAGTTTAGTTCTACCAATAGGAGACGCACTTCCTAAGTTCAGTTTTACCATTAGGAGACGCACTTCCTAAGAATAGGTTCACCAATAGGAGACGCACTTCCTAAGTTGATTTCACCAATAGGAGACGCACTTCCTAAGCTAAGTTTTACCAATAGGAGACGCACTTCCTAGATCCATTGTACCAATAGGAGACGCACTTCCTAAGAATAGGTTCACCAATAGGAGACGCACTTCCTAAGTTGATTTCACCAATAGGAGACGCACTTCCTAAGCTAAGTTTTACCAATAGGAGACGCACTTCCTAGATCCATTGTACCAATAGGAGACGCACTTCCTAAGAATAGTTTCACCCAGTAGGAGACGCACTTCCTAAGAACAGTTATCCCCAATAGGAGACGCACTTCCTAAGTTTATTGTACCCATAGGAGACGCACTTCCTAAGTTTATTGTACCCACAGGAGACGCACTTCCTCAAAGTTTAGTTTTGCCCATAGGAGACACACTTCCTAAGTTTACTTTTACCCCATAGGAGACGCACTTCCTAAAAAAATTTCATTCATAGGAGACGCACTTCCTAGTTCAAAATCATTAAGGTTTCACCCATAGGAGACGCACTTCCTAAGACTATTTTATTTTAGGAGACACACTTCCTAGTCTGGTTCACTCAGGTTGTACTTTTACTTTAGGGGACGCACTCCCGAGTTTGGCTTTTTAGATTATATTTTATTTCAGGAGACGCACTTCCGGAATTGAGATTTCACTCCTAGGAGATGCACTTCCTAGTTTGATTCATTTTAAGTTCGACCATAGGAGAGACAATTCCTAGTCCAGTTTTTTGAAGTTTACTCGTTAGGAGACGCACCTCCTAATCAAGGTCTTTCAAGTTCATAAGAGACGCACTTCCTAGTTCTAGTCACTGAAGTTTTCACCCTTAGGAGATGCACTTCCTAGTTTAGCTCATTCCGATTCAACCATAGAAGACACACTTTCTAGTTTGAGTCATTGAGGTTTTTATTTTAGCAGACACATTTGCTAGCAAGAGTTTTGGTTTTACTCATAGGAGATGCACATCCTAGCCTAGTCTTTAGTTTACTCTCATCATTGCATCAGTAGTGTAAGTGAGTTACGATTTTGCTAACGACTCACAAATCTTCCCAGTACAAACTGGGTTAGGAAATTTTGTTTGTTTTGTTTGTTTTGATTGTCAGGGACCCGCCTGTAGAACGGAGGTTGTTGCGTGTCGAAGATAGAAGAAGTCAGGAGTCCGCCTGTAGAACGGGGAAACATTTTTCAAGATCAAGCAGTGACCCACTGGAAAGCAGAAGGTTACAACAAAAATCCCCAGCACTCAATCCAAGATAGAAGCAACAAGAAGCTCGCCCCAAGAATGCAAGTCAACAGTCTGGGATGATCAACAGAAGCTGGTCACCAAAAAAAAACAAAAACAAGAAAAAACAAGAAGAAAAAGAGAAAAAAAAAGAACCCAAATTACGGAAGTGGAGAACAAATGTGGTCTGCTCAAGAACTAGCACCTACAACTAGCAAGTATCAAGGTTCAAATCCAAAGTCTGTATGAAGCACCATTCAAGACTCAAGATCAAGTTTCAGAAGACTTAGAGATAGGAATCCTTGTAACTAGTAGCTGATAGGCTTAGTTAGTCTTTTTCAGTTTTCATTTTTGTTGTAATGACAGGACCGCGGACCGGAACCTCAACGGAACGGCACCTCGATCGGCTCTTCACCTCGGTACACTTCACTATCTCTCTCATTCCCGAACTACACGTGGCCTGATTCCTGTATAACCAAGGATATGTAGGCAGCTCAGATACCAGGGCTCGGTCACATTCCCTCCCTTTCCTTAAGTGTAGTCCGTCCAAGTAATGGTCGGGTCAAAAACATGTCTAGTCATTCTTTGTCGGAAAACTCTTCGTGTTTCCAATCAAAGAGGGGCAGCTGTAAGCACGTGATTTTTTACCCTCCCCGGGAATTTTTACGTTCTTAAGCTTAAATATCTAATTTAGGACTAGTATAACCATTTTAACTATTTTTACTTTATTTCGTTGCAAAAAGAAATTTCAAAAAATATATATATAAATTTTAGTTTATGTATCTCTCATAAACTTGAAAAATACAAAAATTGTACTTTATTTTGGTACTTTATATAAATTCGAAAATTATAAAAAAATATAGTTCTATTAATGTTTGCAGTCATTATAATTTTGAAAAAATACAAAAAAATATTACTTCATATTTTTGTCTTCATTAAAGAACGAAAATTACAAAAAAATAGTTTTATTAATATTTTATAGTCATTTTAACTTTGAAAAATACAAAAATATTACCTCATATTTTATCTTAATATTTAAAATGAAAATTACAAAAAAATAGTTTCATTAATATTTTGTAGCTATTTTAAATCTTGAAAAATATTTAAAAAAAAAGAAGATATAGTTTTGTTTAAATACTAGTCTTATTTTTGGTAGTTATTTTGCTTACATAGGACTAGTTAAACAACGTGTTCCTATTTCTCGGGTCCGGGCAAAAGAATAATATTCGGGTTCAAACTACCCGGTTTTAGGCCTAATTTTCGGACCTAGCCCATAATAAACCGTGTCCAGGACACGTGGGGAACCCCACCACGCGTGGGGGACATATGCCTTGAACCCCACCACGCGTGGGCTCATTTTTCTGGGCAAACCCATGCTAAATACACGGATGAAACAAAGGAACAGGAGGACTTTGGGAATTTTAAAAAAAGAAAAATAGTATTGTTCCTCCGGCTTCCTCCTGGAAAAAACGAAGAAAACCCTACTGCCCCCCCCAGCGTCGAAAGCCCACCGGCAACCCCTTCCTCCTCCTTGAATCCGCCATTGTTGTCGTTGCGAGCTCCGCCATCGCGACCAACCAGTCACCACCTTCCGGCACCCCCACGCACCATCTCCGTCGACCCACTGCCAACCTGCAACCACCCATCACCAAATGACCACTCCGTCCCGGCCAGCTGACCCTCTCCGTCTCGCCTGCATCGTCAACAAACACCCAAACCCCACGTCCCAAGGAGCAGTCGACCAAAAAAACCAGTCCACCAAAACCTCCGACCACCCTAAACCATCATCAAACAACCATCACCCCGTCGAGCAGCAGTTGTTGATGCTGCTGCTGTGTCACCTTCCCCAGCGCCACGACCAACAGCAACAACCCGTTTCACTGTCGTTTCCTCACGCCCAGCAGTGGATCAAACGACCACTGAACACCGTCCAAACACCTTTGCTTCAGCTATACTGTCCAAACGCGACCACCACTGCTTCAGCGGATGTTATCGTTGTTCTTTCACTGTTGTCGTGCAGTCCGTTGAGGTCGTCTTTGTTCGTCGAGGTCCGGCGCGTCGAGTCCGTCCGTTGAAGTCGATATTGAGGTTCGGTCCATGGCTCTATGCGTTTCTGTTTATTCATGTTAGTAAGCCTCGATGTATTGGATAAAGAAATTTTACGTTCAATGTTCGAAGTTGCAATATATCAATTGATATGATAATTTTCTGCTCATGTTTCATCGTATGCATTTTTGCTCATTTTGCGTTATGTGATTCTTGTTTATTTGATGTCATGTAATTAAGTTTGACTAGTTGTTCTATGACACAAGTTTGACGTTAATTTGTTCGTCCTTTACTTCGCTTAGCTCATTCAAAATTTTTTATTATTAGTACATGTTATTACTACTCCCGAAATACTCGTTCGCTAAAACTCTTTTTATTAAACCTCTAACAAGTTATGAGATTTTAGTTGTAAAGAAGCTGTAAGGTTTAGTATGGTTAAAAGCGTAAAAATGGCATCCCTTTAAAAATATAAAAAAAAATATAAATAATAAATAATAATAATAAAAAATAAAATGAGACGAGCCTCGCCAAATAAAAGGGACAAATTGCGGGGCCCTCACAAAATATATGTATTAAATACTTAGATTCCGGGATGGGCCATTTAACAAATTTCACGGCCCTCCCCAAAAATAATAATGCGTTGGTTGCTTTAGGCGCGTCTTAATAATGTATCTCCCTAAACTCGGGTGCACATTTATGTGACCCAAATCCAAATCTCAATGGAATCGAAATGTGTCTCTAATCACGGGTACATTGACTGTGACGTGGTATGAGATGCATTTCCATGACGTTGCAAATTTTTTTTAATGAATGAGACGAGCCTCGCCAAGTAAAAATGCAAATTGCGGGGCCCTCAATAATTAGTCATAATAAATACTTAGAATTTGGGATGAGCCGTTTAGTGAAGTTCACTGTCTTCCCTAAAGATAATAACGCGTTAGCCTCTTTAGACGCGATTTAATTAAATCACTTTCTTAAACTCGGGTGCGCATTTCATGCGACCCAAATCCAAATCCTAAAACATCAAATAAAATATGTTTCGGATTGTGGGTGCATTTCATGTGACACAGTCCAAAGATATGTTTTAAGCGATGTTCACATTCCTAAAAAATAATGATAATAAAGCGGTAAAAGATAAAATTTGCACATGGTTCATAATTGTATTAAAAATCAGATAAATAAGCCGAATATAACAGTTGAGCGACCGTGCTAGAACCACGGAACTCGGGAATGCCTAACACCTTCTCCCGGGTTAACAAAATTCCTTATCCGGATTTCTGGTACGCAGACTGTAATATGGAGTCATTCTTTTCCTCGATTCGGGATTAAAATTGGCGACTTGGGACACCCTAAATCTCCCAAGTGGCGACTCTGAAATAAATAAACAAATCCCGTTTCGATTGTCCTTTAATTGGAAAAAACTCTCCTGCGCCCCCTCGGGTGCGGAAAAAGGAGGTGTGACAACCGGAAAACGCCAAAATTCCAACTTTGCCAATTCAAGCCTAAATCTACTCTGGGCCTCCAAAACCCGTTCTGATCATGCTCCTAAGTCCCAAATCATCTCCCGAAGCTATCCAAACCCTCAAAAAATTCACATCCGAGCCCTATTTCACATAAGTCAACATCTTGTTGACTTTTTCAACTTAAACTCACTCAAAAGAGACTAAGTGTCTCAAACTTCGCCAAAACCTTTTCGAACCCGAGCCAACCAATCCGATAACACATAATACCGATAAACAAAGAAATAAGAAGGAGAAATAGGGGAAACTGAGCGGTAACTCATGAGACGACCTGCCGGGTCATTACAGAACACAAAGAACAAATATTCCTTCCTCCAAAATTACTTTTCGTGAACATAGAGGAATAGACGCGAATGCGAAGGAGAAAACTAGATGATAGATTCAGCAGTTCCAAAATAGAAGAAAATGGCTGTAACCTATTCGAAACACACCCGAGACCCCATCTAAATACACCAACAAGTTTCATAACCTAACACGGACTCGCTCGAGGTTTCAAGTCTAATCAAACAACGTCGAAACTACGAATCGCACTATGAATCGAACTTATGAACTTTCAAATCTTCCAACTTCTAAAACTCGCGCCAAAACCTATCAATTCAATCTGAAATAACGCCAAATTTTGCAGACAAGTCTTAAATGATACAACGGAGTTGTTCCAACTTTCGGAATCGCATTCCGACCCCGATATCACCAAAGTCAACTATTGGTCAAACTTCTCCATCTTCCAAACTTCAACTCTTCCAACTTTCGCCTAAATACTTCGATTTACCTACAGACCTCCAAATCCAAATTCGGACGCGCGCCCAAGTCCAAGATCACCATACGAAACTGTTGAAATCATCCAAAACTCATTCTAGAGTCGATTACACAAAAATTAAATACCGGTCAACTCTAACCTCATAAGTTTCAAAAACTATAATCCTTTTTCCATTTGACTCTGAATCCTCCGGTAACTAAACTCGATCATGTACGCAAGTAATAACACATATTACGAAGCTACTCAAGATCTTATGCCGCTTAACGGAACTTAAATTCTCAAAACGATCGGCCGAGTTGTTACACTTGCTTGACGTGGATGATACTTCATATTCCATGTCAGTTTTTATATTGTATCTACTAAAAATACTTATTATATACTATTTTCTTTAAGAAAATTAATGCCCCATCTCATCTCGCTTCTCTCAAATTAGGGATGCCTTGTGCTTAGTAGTGCACATATTTCTTCTTCCTTGTCCGTCTCATATCCCTTCTCAGTCTCACCATTATGTCGATGAATAGTTATTTAGGTATTTTTAATTAGGTAGATCAATTCTGCGTCGTTCTTAGCAACTGCTACCAAGGTATTGCCGGAGTCAGATATTGGGGGAGGGGGGATGAGAAAGAAGAAGCTGGGTTGGGGGTTTCACGACCAAAAAAGGTCAAAATTAAATGTAAACAAAAGAAAATAAGTATTGATAGCAGAAATGGCCACTTTTAAGGGATCTTCAGAGATTGTGTTTTCTTTTTTTTTAAGAAGAAATTGGGGGGGGGGAGAAGAAGGGGAAAAAATGAAAAGGGAGGGGGCAGTGGGGAAGAAAAAGAAGCGTACAGGGTGAAATAACGAAAAGGGAGAGGGGGTGGGGGGTAGGGGAGCCAGTAGAAAATATAAATTAAATGGGAGTGGGGTGCGAGGTACAGCAGAAAGAGACAATATCACTTTGCTTTTTTTTTTTTAAATACTTATTTTATCTTTTTTTTTTAATTTTATTTTTTATTCTTATTTTAATATTTTTTTTTCTTCTTATTTTATATTTCGTCTTCAAAATCTTTATATGCACGCTCGTTGTCCCCGTGAATTACACACACTTTGTCCAATTCAACTATTTTATTGTCGCATGTGCTTGGTCAACAGTCAGAGGAGTTTAAAATATAGACTTTGATCAAGTTAAAGTGTTTGGATAAAAACAAGTGAAGTAGGAGGACCAGAATATCAAATCGGAACAAGTACAAGGGTTTAGTAGGCTATTATGCCAAGAATAGACGAATGACTTGTTTTTAACTTCAATTCATCAATGCAACTCAAAATAAAATTTATAACATCAATATATTTTATTTACTTTTAAGAAATGTCCATAAAATGATCTATTTTTCTTTTCCTTATAAAGGCCCAGAAATAACTTGTTTACGTGTTATTGGAAAGCGCATTAACAAATAACACACAACAACAATCCAGTAAAATTTCACTCAATGGGTCTGGGGAGGATAAAGTGTACGCAGACTTTACCCCTATCCCAGAGGGGATAAAGAGTTTGTTTGCGGGAGACCCTTGGCTCTAAGACAACAAAACCTGAAAAAATAATATCGAATAAAAATATATGAGCTTTTTAAATGTTGACTTGTGATGAAAAAAGAACAAAGATTGTAAAAATTAACCAATATATGATAGGAAAGTGAGGATACTGTTAGAATCAAGATTAATATCAACAAAATGTATCCTTTATGATAGTCATATTAAATATTACATCTCAAATATTGAGAAATTCCCGATAGGAACTAAGGAGGGCATGCCCCTTTAGTGGACTTTATGTGACGGAATTCGGATTAATCGAATTAATAATATATAAATGGTTTTACCAGACAAAAAGAAATATTACAAATGAAGAAAGGATCGCGATCATGCTAGAATGTATAAATAATAAATACATTATGTTGATTTGATCGATATTTTTGCTTGTTCAATATCAAAAGCCGACTTGATTTAGTTTTTAGTTTCTCTTCAACACCCTTATATTCGTTTAACCAGTATAAGCGGGGGGGGGGGGGGGAGGTAGGACGAAATCTTGTTTTACTATGAAAAAAAAGGAAGGGAAGTCTTGCTTTCCCTCCAAAGTAGGAGGAGATTATAATTTAATCCAAGTCATCCTTCATTTTACACCGTTGATTGACTAGAACATCAAACGGCTGAAACTCACGATCCGCGTCATCCCAAATTAACCAATCAATAGGTCGCCCCAGCTTCTTATATAATAAATCTCTTTACACCATTCCCTTCACACAATTCGAACTCAAAATCCCTCCGATTTCCTACAAACTTTGCTAATCTCCTCTTACATTCCTCAAATCTTGTTGAAATGGCACCAAAGGCTGAGAAAAAACCCGCAGAGAAAAAACCAGCTGCCGAAAAAGCCCCCACCGCCGAGAAATCATCAAAGGCCGGCAAAAAGCTCCCGAAGGACGGCGCCGCTGCTGCCGGAGACAAGAAGAAGAAGAGGGCAAAGAAGTCAATTGAGACTTACAAGATCTACATTTTCAAGGTGCTGAAACAGGTTCACCCTGATATTGGAATTTCAAGCAAAGCTATGGGTATCATGAACAGTTTCATCAACGATATCTTCGAGAAACTTGCTCAGGAATCTTCTAGATTGGCCCGTTACAACAAGAAGCCTACGATTACTTCTCGGGAGATTCAGACTGCTGTGAGACTTGTACTTCCTGGTGAATTGGCGAAGCATGCTGTTTCTGAGGGTACTAAGGCTGTTACCAAATTCACCAGCTCTTGAAAGTTGATAGGTTTTTGTTGTTTTTTCCTTTTGGTTTCTGTTGCGTTTATGAGTTCAATTAGAGTTTGGTGATGTAAAGAAGAACTTTTGGTGTAATGTTTTACAGTTCTGCATCTGTAGCAAAATTGGAAGTTATGTTAATTTTTAAATTGAAATTGTCTTGATAAAATTAATTGGTATGGTTAGATTTGTCAGTGGCTATCAAATGATGATAGTTATGTTTTCTCATTCAAATTCAGTTGCCATTTTAGTGTTAATCACAATATTGAGTTGCTCAGTCTAACATTATTTATTTGTTAATTACTATTCTATCTCAATCTGTTATCTTAATCATCTTCCCTCAAGTGATTTCTTAATTTTGGTAATTATGCGTTTTGCTAGAACGTGATTGGTTTTCAAATGATTTTATTAGTATTAAATATTAATTATTGAATTCTTTAGTTTCATCATTAGATACTTTGGTGCTGTCTCAGATAATTGCAATCTGTCCGCAATATAAATCTGCTATAAGTGTGGCTCATTAAGTTTTACTATTGAAAATTTTTCCCAATTGACAAAGTAGTATTGACACGTTTTCATTAAATTCAATTTTTGAGTAGCCTCTTCAGATGTCCCGATCATTCAGCAATTATACTACACAAAATGTAATGATTCTGTTAAACCTCACAATGACATTTAATTTTTCTTCACAATAAGATCGGTCATGGAGGAAGATTAATTTTAGAGCCCGTTTGGCCAAAATGTCAAACTCTGCTTATTTTAAAAATAGTTTATGTTTGGTCAATTCATTTAAGAAGTACTTTTTGCAACGTCTGGTAAACAAATTGTGTTTGTCAATCTTCCTAAAAAGTGCTTTTGAGTGTCAAATTACCAAAAAGAATAGTACCAAGGTCTTATTATTATTTTAAAGAGAAAAATAAACTTAAATATTTATTGTAAGAGATTTTTTATTTTATTTAATTAAAATATAAAATATAATGTAAACAAACATAATAAAGATTTAACTCAATTTTACATATATAGTTATACCAAAATACATAATATTATCTAATATAATTACTTATTGTTGCATAATGATTTGAATAATCAAAATACATCATTTCGCATGAATTAGAAGTCTATTCCACAAATTATTATATATTTATAATCTACCATGAAATAATAAGTAAAGATAATATTTTTCAACAATTTCATCTCTTCTTCTATCACATAATGCCTCCATAGTAGTAGACTTGTCTTGCATTTCTAAAGAAATATCAGAAGACCCACCTCCTTCCTATGTCTGTGTAGTAATGTCTTCATTAGCATAATAGTTGAATTCCTTATCGGTAGAAAAATATCGTCGGATAAAATTATGTATAGTCATGGTAGTTATAACTAGATGATTCTAAGTGACAAACTTGAAATAATATGACATTGAGCGTAAAATAAAAATAATTTTGAAGAGTAACTAATTATTAGCAATACATAATGTATAATTTTATTTTTTTAAAATTTAAATCAGAAAGTAATTATTACATAACCTAACCAACTTTGTTGTAAATTGCATGGCGGCCTATTGTGAACTGCCACTTGGCTTAATGTGGATGTTTTTTCTTCATCTTTTAATAATATATATATGCGATGAAGTTGTAAATTTATTACCTATTTGTAGGTAATTTTCACAAATTAAATTTTACAATTGTTTTAAAGATTCGAGAACTAATAGTCTATAACAGAAGAAATTATAAATAAATATTTGTAGGAAGAGAATTGATAATCCAAAAAAGGATGTAGATAATTTGCTTTAGTGTGAAGAAAGAAGAAGATAATTTGAAAAGTTACAAGACATTACACCCCAAAAAATCAAAAACAAGAAAAGTCAATAAAGAATTTGGAAAGTTACAATATGATTCATGTATAACATATCTTTAAATTTAAGAGAATGATAAAAATCAGAAACAAATATGGAAAAAAAAAAAAACTTAAATTAGTAAGAGATAATTTGAAAAGCATAAATTTTAAGGTGAGGATAGTTTTATCTTAAATAAATTAATTTTCTGTTTTTGCTTCTTTTCAAAAGCAGAAAAATTACTTCTGCTATTGGCTAAAAGTACTTTTTTATCTTGGTCAAACAGCTTAAACTTTTTTAAAAGTACCTTTTTGGGGAAAAAAATACTTTTGGCCTCCCAGAAGCTTGGCCAAAAGAGGCTCTTAATGTTTCGAAATAGCACAAGATAAAAGATTACAAGCTTATAGCCCGTTTTATTAAAGAACAAAGCAATCAACCATCACGACAATATTTGGGTCAGCATATGGGTCGCTAAATTAAGTTCCGTGTACTGTTCAATAAATTAAAATTGCTTTTTTTTTTCCTTCCTATATTTTGGAAGATCAATAAGTACATTTTATGAATCGCCTTTAATTTTCCTATCATTGACTTTTCAATTGGTGAGTTTGATTAATTGTCTATAGTGTTTAATTTAATTTATTTGGTTATAGTTGTAAACATGCAAAATTTGTTGGATTTAAATTCAATAAAATAATTTGGACTTCATTTTAAATATATTAGTCCAAAAAAATATTATGTGCTAATATAATTGGTTTAATGTAACACCTCAAACTTTAGACAAAGTCCCATATCGGTAAAAACACGAGAGGAATTCTAGGTATATAAGTTAACAAGCCTTAAACCCTAGTGATATGTTTTAAACCCGTGAGGGCCTAGGCACAGAGCAGACAATATCACTAGCGGGTTGGACTGTTATAGATGGTATCATAGCCACTTTTGTGTCAGCCTTGCCGATGGTGGGTCAGAATTCAACCGAGTTTAGGCAAATCCCAGTTAGGTGGGGCAAACCTCAGTGTTAAGTCTAGGCGAATCTCATGCAGTGAAACAAAACTCATCGAGGACACTGAGTCCATTAGAGTAGGTGTATGTAACATCCCATACTTTAGACAACATCCCACATCGGCAAAAACACAAGAGGAATTATGGGTATATAAGTTAACAAGTCATAGACCCTAGTAACGCGTTTTAAACCCGTGAGGGCCTAGGCCCAAAGCGGACAATAACACTAACGGGCTGGGTTGTTACATTTAATTAGTTAAGTCCAATAAATATTTACTGTGCTAACTCATTTAGCTTGGCTACAAGTGATGAGCCAACTTCATTAGGTCCAATATATCATCTTCCTAGAGGCCCAGTTTGGTGCCACGTGTCGTCGTGGCTTGCCAAGTCAAATGGAAGAGCCGATAGGATCATGCCATGTGTCAACATGACAAGGCATGCAAGTCAAATAAAAGTCCCATGCAACTATGCCACATGTGTAAATGACATGTCTTGTGGATCAGACGTCGCAAATTTCTCCATAAGATTCAAGTTTCAAGTTCAAGTTCAAGCTAAATAACGAAGAATAAATCAAGGCTCAAGGAGTACGAGTTCAAATCTAAGTTTGTGCTAGTTCAATTCAAGATCATCGTTCGTGGAAAACAAGCATAAATTCAAGATCAAGCTCGAAAGCCCTTGAATTTATATTAGAAAAGAAGAATCACAAGATTCATAGAGATTGTAAACTCGTATTATTTGAAATCAAATACTACGATTGTTGCATTATTTTTCAATTTAGATTATATTTTGTTGAATTTATTGTCTATAATAATCATTGAACTTTACCTCTTGTATTAGTAAATTCACAAAGTTAATTTACTGCACTTTTAAGATCATTGAATTTATTCTTTATATTGTCAAGTCACAAAACTATTTTTATATCTTTAAATCACTAAATTAGAGTTTTTTGCATTTTGCCGTATGATAAGTTTTATTCTTTGGAGCTTGGATTGACGCGGAATAAGGAAATCAAAATCTAATATTAAATGCCTCGCACTTACATTATAAATGTAGATGCTAAAACCCCTTAATTAAACGAATAGGCACTGACAACGTATAATGAAATTATTGTCAATATAAACGAGATAAATGAACGAATTAACAAGGTCTGGTATATGAGCTTGTTTGAGTAAAAATCAGAAATAGTCAAATTTATGGCTGGTAATTGAAAATAGCAATTGTTTCAAAAGTAATTGAAATTTAGTAATTTTTTCACGTAAAGATAAAATCTGAATAAAATACCCTTTAAAATTCGAAAAAATTTCAATGTAATATGTTAGAGTTCAATTTTTTACATAAAAGATTCCAGCAACATAACATGCTAGAAGTTTATACGCAGGAGTTCCATAATCTAACATATTATGCTGAGAACTTTCCGTGTGCTGAAATTCCAACATAATATGCTCGCCTAAGTGGAATTTTACTCACTATAACGAGTTATTGAAAATATAATTTCTAAGATCTATTTTGAATTAAGAATTTCAAACTATGAATTAAATATTTCATTTTTCATATGTAAGTTCCGATCTTTTGAAGTTTACAAGCGGCAAACCCAAAAAAATATATATATATATTACTTGGCGAAAACATTAGGAGCGTGTAGAGTTAGAATTGTAGTTTATGTAATAGTTTCTTTGGTTTATTAAATATTACCTTGACATATTGAAATATGTAAATAAGGGTAAATTTTGGAAAATCAAAATTAATTCCTTCTTGATTATGTCAATGGACATTTATTTTGGATCAAAATAAAAAGTTAAAATAGTCACTTATTGACTTAGGGATGGCAATGGGGCGGGTGCGGGTTGTGGCGGGTTTACTCTTATGCGGGTGCGGGGCGGGGCGAGTTAAAATAATTTTTAAAATTTTGAAAGCGATGTGGGGCGGGTTGCGAGTTTAATGCGGGGCAACTTTGAATTTTATCTTTTTTGAAACAAAGCAATCATTTAAACTACAATTCATATCTTTCTTCATTAGCACGAATACTATTTTGATTTATAATTAATTAATTTGCATAAGTCTCACAAAAGTGATATTACATAAGTCAAGATATCGTATTAGTAATAGGAAATGATAGTAACCCATTTATTTTAGAAGATCAGCGTAATACTCTCTCAGTTTTATGTTTATGTGATTCTATTAAACTCGTCATTTTATAAAATAATAAAATCTCAAACTAGTTTGTTTTAGAAAAAAAATTAGAGAAAAAAGAAAAAAAAAGTGGGGTGGGATGGGTTGAAAACTGAAAAATAACTGTGCGAAGCGGGACGTGCCGGATTGAAATTTTTGTGAGTTTTACCCCAGCCGCCCTATTGTCATCCCTAGTTATTGTGGACATGGAGTATTTGAATTGCCAAGGAAATTAGTTTTTTATTCTACCAATTTATTTTTATGACTTAATGTTCTCGTAGCCCGAGAGACTAGTTTTTATTGGAAACAACATTCAAATCAAACGCACTGCAAAGAAATAACCATACGAACTTTTATACTATGATTATAATACGAGATTTGTGTTTATTAAATATTTTTGTGGTAGATGCTTTGGTATAATAAAAAAAATATGTGTTTATTTAGGTTTACACTAGTTAATTTGGTTATTGTCAATACTATGCATTCTTAAAGGCTATAAAAGAAGAATTTTGGAGACAGTACCTTCATCATATGACTTTTTATCCTAGAATTAGCTAGCCTCACAATTGTTATCTTGCAATAAATATGAGTGTGAATATAATACTCCAATATCTCTTATTTTATCTGAAATTAATTGATTGAGAGGATAATTTAATCTATATTTTTTATACTATATTAAAAGTACGAAATCTCCATCAAGATATTGTTCTTTTTTTTTACCCTTCGTAAGTAAATTTAACGTTGGAAAATTGTAATTACAAACACTAACAGACAAAATTTGAAAGAAAAATTAAAAAGTGCCGTTTTATTGCCTTTTTTTTTGTTGAGTGCAACTTTTCTTTATTAAAGTTTAAGATTCTGCAACTAATTAGGATTCATTATAGGTTTAAGAATTTGTTGGCAATTAAATTTTATTGCCGTGTCTTTTGTTTATTTAGGTTTAGGTTCTTTTCTATGTTTAGACTTTAGATTTAGGGTTCGGTAATTTTTTCGGGGGGGGGGGGGGGGGAGGGAACCATAAAATTGTATTTAGGGTTATTGACGTTTTTTTTTTGGTACAAAAGATAATATTTATATATATTTAAGTACCGCGTACAGAGAGTGGCTGGTATAGCCTTCTATTACAAGTGACTTTAGTGCCATACTGTAATAAGCTACTACTAGACGAAGCTACAGTAGTAGTATTATGTATTAAGCTATGCCTACTCAAGTTGTTCATACATATTATGTAAGATAAAATCAATTTATTTAACCCAATTCAAGTACAATTAGTACAAAAAAGGTGAACAATATAAGAAAAATTGGTTCTTTCCTTTCATTGTTAGAACTATTTTAGAAAATATTTACGAGTTACGTTCTATCATCAACTAATTTTATGTTACTTCTAAGCAAAATACAGATCATGTTTATATGAAATATTTTCCCTTCTAAAATACAGACGATACACATAAAAAATGTGGAAATACAAGATGCCACCATTAAAAATGAAGTTATTGAAATAAAAATCTTTTTATGTCCTCCAATCATATTATGTAGTCTCTACTGATTCTAATTAATTGAATCTGCACATCACCGGCTGTGTTCTATTGAATTTTACTATATATCATCAGAAACATGTATTACATAATTTGATATCACAAGCCTCTTAGCGAACTGTTATTCGTCTTTTTTACCCTTTAAAATTAGATTTATGACATTCGACATAGTAATTGAATTATTTTTCTAATATTTATGACTTTGAAATGTATTAAACTTTTATTATTAAATCTTTCCTGATTCGAAATACATAAAAAAAAAAAAAAAAAAAAAAAAAACCTTAATATTGGGGTAAAGGCAGTCATATTTGGTATTTAGTGATTCCTGCAAACATTGAGATTTAGTGAAGAAAGCTTCCTTTTAGATACTTGGGCATTCCGTTAGACTCAAAAAAGCTAACTATTACTCAGTACTTGCCTCTAGTTGAGAAGATAGCAACAAAGGTTACCTGTTGGTCAGCAAAGCTTTTATCCTATGCAGGAAGGTGTCAATTGATAAAGGCAGTCAGTCATATTTGGTATACAGACATACTGGGCTCAGGTGTTCATTATCCCAAAAAAGGTGCTGAAATTGATTGAAACTATCTCAAAGAAGGCACTAGTAGCTTGGGAGAATGTATGTAAACCAGTGGCAGCTGGTGGACTAAACATACTGGACATCAAAGTATGGAACAAAGCAGCAGTTACTAAGCACTTATGGGATTTAACTAGAAAGAAAGACTGCCTATGGATTCGATGGGTTCATAGTTTCTATATAAGAAAAAGGATCTGGACACAGTGCCTACTCCTAAGGAAGATAATGGATAGCAGAGAAGTGGTTATGAGGCATCAGCAACTCCAAGGAACCTTGCATGAAAGATTAAAGAGGCTATGTAAGAATGGCAAGTTTCAAATCAAGCAGGTGTACTTGAAGCTGATCCCAGAATATTGCAAAGTGGAATGGAAGGGCTTAATGTTGCATACCAGTGTACATCCGAGGTACAGATTCATTTTGTGGCTTGCAGTGCATAAGAGGCTGGCCACAGTGGATACATTGCTGAAAATTGGTATTACTGTGCCAACAGACTGTATTTTCTGTAAGCATAGTATAGAGACATTCAACCATCTATTTTTTGAGTGTCCAATAACAAAAAGGTTGTGGACTAAACTGTGCTCATGGCTGGGGCATAAAAGAAATATAGGAGACTGGGAATGTGAATTGGAATGGATCAGCAAAAAGGCAAAAGGCAGGGCAAGTATCAATAGCATCACATGCTGTGTTTTTGCCATGACAGTTGCAATGATATGGAGAGAGAGGAACAGAGGCAGATTTGAGGATGGCAAATATGATGAATATCAAATCTGCAAGGAAATAGTTCTGCATATTCATGTTCGAGGGCAGCATAACAGAAAATGCAGAGAATTGCTGCAGAAACTGGATTGGATTCCCTGAAGAACAAATGTACAAATAGAAATAGAAGGTATAGATGAGATACTAGTGTCTGTATTGGTAGTTATAGTTAGTTAGACACTTTGATATCCATGACATAGTATAAATGATGTAAAGGGGTAGTAGTAAGTCAAAACTACTATAGGAACCAAATTATAATATTTTTGAGTATCAATAGAATATAATTTTAACTCAAAAAAATCTTAATATTTAGAATTTTAAAATTGATTATATTTGACCTTATATAAATATTTTCCATAGTTTAACTATGTAACAACTTTTCATGTTAACTTTTCTAATATTTAGTAATTTGATATCTAACTTTTTTATAAATGTAGATTTATTAGCTTTGAAACTTAGAAACAATTAAATTGTATCCGACATTAAGAAAAAAAAATTCTTAGAATCCTAGGTAAATACAGAAAAGGAAAGGAATGTATATATTCCTAAAATTTAGACGTAAATAAAGGAAGTCAACTAATAATAGAATTTTATATTCTAATGAAAAAAAATACTCTTCAATTGGAATTCAATTGCTCGCCACGATATAATTCACAATATATTCTTCCAACTCCACATAAATCGCATATATTACCCTTTTAAATAATTCTCGCGGTAAATTGAGATGGGAAGAACAAGACAGTTTTGGTTTCTGAGAATTTGAGCATAGCCAAACACTGCAGAAGCTAGGTATTTTGACAATATTTTGTGAATTCATATGAGGTATATATATTCCTCCAATATTTTTATTTGTTTCGTTGTTTATATATATGGTACTCTTTCGGGAACTGAGTAAATTTTTAATCACAATCAAGTAACATTTAAGAAATGCCTGAATTACTATTATGCGAATTCCAATAATAATGTTTACTTTACTAATACTTGAAATGCTTATGTAATACTCATTTGAAATTTACATATATTTTCGGTACTTCAATCTAATATAAAAAATAATTTTCTTTTTATGAAGTACATTTTTTGTTCTTTCATAATTTTATCTGAAATGCTAACGATTGATGGTTTCAACTGTAATTTTCTGTTTCTTTTAGAGTGTTTTTGAAAAAAATATTTTTAGCGATATAGTAACTTTTTGTGTACAAACTAATGCAAATATCTAAGTGATATGAAACACTTGCCATATATACGTGGAAAAAAAAAAGTAAAAAGCAACCTAGGTTATGGTGGATAAATCATATATACATGTATTTTGTGAAGGTAAAATATAAATACAACACAATGGAAAAATTGGTAGAAACTTTTTTCATATGAAAACAAACAAGCAAAAGTATTTCAATAGGATATTTATGTAATTTTCTTAAAAAGTTTTATTTATGGTGTACACGCACAATCAGGGGCGTACGCATAATTTTTTTTTAAGCTGTGTCGAAATTTATAAAAGAATTAAAATATAACTTTGATTATCATACCTTTAGACAAGAAAAATGTGCAAAAGGAAAACGTACAAGTTGAGGTTTGAACATTTAACCTACACCAAGATACAATTAATGTCAAGTGATGTCATTGTTTCCTACTTATTTGTTTTCATACAGTATAAATACATATATTTAGTAAAATTTTCCGACGAAGTGGTGTCACGCGACACCGCTTCAATAAGCGTAAATCCGCCCCGCGCACAACACGCATACCTAAGGCTAGTAAACTATAAAGACTTTTGACGTCTAATTTAAATACATGCAAAGTATCAAAATAATTATTTTATAATCAAACCTCCCTACATAAAAAGGAGAAAAAGATAAGAGTACCTATAAAAGTGAAACTATTTACCCTGCTCTACCCATAAAAGAATTCTACCCATTAAATAATTATAATTTCCTACCCATTTAATAAATAAACAGGTATCTCAAAATAACTACCCCACGCTAATACCCTGCCTATAAAAATGCAAAAGCTGCTCAAAATTTTAGAAAATAAGCGCACAAAATTGAGATTTCCACCGGCATCCCCTAATTTGAAGATCGTAAGTGTGAAAAAACATAGCGAAGATGCTAATTTCTCTTTACAATTCGATTTTTTCTCCTTAAATTTTATAGAAGTAGCTGATTTGACTTTGGAAGATGCTAAAACTTTTGATGCTCAAACTCGCATCTTATTTTTACGATTTTGATTTCGTTGGCAAAGCAGAATGTCAAAAATTATAAGTATTACAGAAGTTTACACTCAAACTTCTGAATTTTTAGCTGAAAATTCTATTCTCAGTTTGGAGATCTGGAGATCTAGAGATTTGAATCAGCATCCCGGGGGGTCCCTTGTACATATTATGTTTTGAGCTGAGGTGCGGGATATCGAGAGATCCCTAACACGTATATTGAGGATACTAAGAGATCCTCGGAATACCAAGAGATCCCTCGCATATATTGAGGATACCAAGAGATCCTCGGGATACCAAGAGATACCTAGCATATATTGAGGATACCAAGAGATTACTGGTATATATTGAGGGTACTAAGAGATCCCCGGTTATTATCTTCGTGAAGAGTGGTATTTCTTGTGATTGTTTTTACCTCTGTTTCAGTTGTTGTTATCCTTATTATCCTGTATTAATTCTTATTATTATCTTTCACTTGTATTGCTTCATCTTATACTGTCACACCTTATATTTCACTTAATCTTAGTAGGGCCCTGACCTTCCTCGTCACTTACCCGATCGAGGTTAGGCTTGGCACTTACTGAGTACCGCTGTGGTGTACTCATGCCCTTTATGTGCATGTTTTTCATGTGCAGATTTAGGTACCTCCACTCAGACTTGTCACGCTTGAGACGAGGCGTTCGTAGAGACTCCGAGGTATATCTGCCGCGTCCGTAGACCGAAGAGTCTCTGTCTACTCTCCCTTTTGTATTAGCCCTTTTGTACTTTCATGAGATTCCGAGTTTTGGGAAAAGTTATTAGTTTCAAGAGTTGTTATTGTGTATGCCGAACGACATTTTTAAATACTGTTTTATTTCATTATTTCGATTTTTAATTATCTCTTTCGCAATTGTTGTTTATAATCTGCATTGTTAGGCTTACCTAGTCATAGAGACTAGGTGCCATCACGATGGTTCACGGTAGGCGAACCGGAGTCGTGACAGGCTACTTGTGTTTTCAATGAGAATATGTTTATTTTCTATTTTAGTATACAAAAGTGGGATGCATTTACATCTAGTTGTTGTAGGAAAAAAGATGCTAAAATGTAAGTGTGCGTATATTTGTATACCTTATTGGTATATAGTTGTATTGCACTAGTATGGATAAACCAAAAATATTCGCAGAAATACAAATGGTGCACAAATACAATGTGATACCCAAAATGTGCATGCTTTGCAACTCATGTCAGTACTTACATCTAGTTGTTGTAGGAAAAATGTATTCAAATACAACGTGATACCCAAATGGTATATCAGTATACCTGATTGGTATATAATTCTACTGCACTAATATACCTGAACCAAAATCTTTGCATAATACAACTGGTGCATCAATGCAAATTATGCACAGATGTTCTAAGATTCAGCTACAACTAACAACTACTCTCAATATAATTTCAAAACCAGTTCATTTTCTAAAAATATTTCTTCTCATTCAAATCAATGCCCGTCCTGTTCTTCAACAAAATAACAACATAATTCTTCTTTTGAACGTCGTCACTCCCTTAAAAATACACCTCCAAAAATAACTTCTGCTGGTGTACTACAACGAACTAACAATGCTCCTCTTGCTGTAAATAGCAGTAGGAGTAGAAACTAACAGTGCTGCTGTAACAACCATGTTCTACACTAATGGCTTGACTTCAAGTGCTGACAAAATTTTGTCTCCAAAAGGCACTCCTAATAAACCAACAACTTTATGGAAGAAGCATAATAAAACAAACTGAAGATAGATTTCAACATTAAAACAGTTATAGCAATATATTGTACTATTACAATTGTATTTCTAGAAAACACTTTTAAAAGCTGCCATTTTAACAATCTAATAATGCAAAATACCATACTTCACTAAAAACTATTAAAATCCTACAAAGTTTTCATGCTATGATTAACTAAAACGAAAAAAAGACCTATACTACTTCTTGCGTTTCTTTCCACGAGTCTTTTTAGGTGCTACTGGAGCCTCATATTCACTTGATTTGCCACGCAACTGCTTGTTCCTCCCATAGTGCCACAACAATATACCAAACCTAGCTCGAAGACCATCCACATCAAAATTGGCAACATGGATTGGAAGATCTTCAATAATATACTCAGCAAAACATGCAACATATACTCCAATATCTCTGCATAAATCAAATGAATAGAATATAAAAATCTATTAGAAGTGAAAAATGTTAATATGAATGAGGAAAACAAAGTAAAAAAAAAAAGTAATTATTCTTACGAATTTTGCTGTGTTGGCAGATTTGTAATCAGTTCAATCTCAAAAGGATTAGTCAACTCCTTTCCCATGTGTAGACCATTTTGTACTGTAATTTCACTTCCTTAGTTATAAAATTCAATGCTAACTAGAAGCAGGGGGATCAACACAGCATATGCCTTTGCCACCTTTGGAATAACTTTTTGTGCTTTCGATTACATAGCGAGTCATATACGTAAAAACATCTCCTGTGAAATTATACACACCCCAATATCCAATGCCACTATTCTGCCAAATTAATTGGAAAGAGGACATGATTAACCAGGTGCCATGTAGTGTTGCAATGCATCCTAAATCCTTTCATGTACTCCATGATATCGTATGATCTATCAATCAAATGATCTTGTTTCCCACCTTTTACAAATTTTGTGAAAACACTTTGAATGATATTATTAAAAAGAGTATCTGTAGTTGTGACTTTGATTGGTATATTAATTCCATATTTCGCCTTCTTTCTAAGATAGTAGAATATAATATTCAAGTGCTGCAAAAAAGAGAGAAAGAAAACATGACTAACACTAATAATATGAATGAACTACTACAACAAAAAAAAAATTAAAAGTAGTACACATACTGAACTAGACAGCCGCCTACTAGAATAGTTTAAGGTATGAAAAAATGTCTTATCATCAATTTGTTCAACTTCAAAGTCAAAATAAGGGTCCAACTTTTGATCAATGGGTAAATACACTTCCCTATTTCGTATAAAAGAAGATATATATAAGAACAAAAATTAAGAAAACATGAAAACAAAAGTATATGGAAATGAATACACACTCTCCCAATTGCATATTTGCTTTGACAAAGTTTGAGAATGCAGTCGTAAGCTTATAATTAACAGCCACTGAAATGTCATTTACAAATGGAAATCTTCCTTTGTTAACCTTCGAGGATCCCTCAAGTGCACTAACACCAGATGGTCAGTCATTCCTCTACGACAATTGTTTTACAGTTGCAGGGCACCTTCTCCGTATGAAAACTGCAGGAGTTGTTTCAATATCTATTTGTGTTTGGACAATACTTTTTGATATCGACTGATCAGGTTTAGACTTATTTACATCACGAGTTGTTAGTTCATTTTGCAGATTGATTTACATTACGCTTCCCTCCTTGTGTAATGGCACCAATTAGATCAAGTTGAGAATCAATATATTTAAAATCAGAATCCAAGTGAAAATCACCCCTATGTCGACATGGAGCTTAAATTAGAAAATGCCAGTGAATAAACAAATATACAAAGTTAAGAATTTTTTTTTAAAAAAATGAAATGTTATACATAGAAGACATTACTAGAAGGCAAATTCACATTATTGCCACCAACATCCACTTGACCAATACCATCAACCCGAGATGCTGAACACATAAAAGCATTATGAGCATCACTACTTAAACTGCGAGTCATCGCTACACTCAACATCTACTAGTTGAGTCTCTATGTTAGGCACGGATTCACGTCGGCTTCCCCTAACTCAGAATCCTCAATAATTTCACCTTTTCCCTTATTAGTCATAGGAACACCTGCTATGACTGGTTCGGAATTTGTGTCGGGTAATGACTGGTAGGGAGTTTCATCGACTAACGAAGCATTAATATTGTTGCCTTTTCCACCCTCTAATTCTATATTTTCAGTTATGTTTTCAACATGACTACTGCTAGAATTACGACTAAACACAGACTGAGAATCAGAAAATAAGGAAAAATTAGGACCGGACATGGCTGAGGCAACAGATTCAACAGCTACTTGTGTTGAAGAATGATGTTGTCCACGACACCACCATCTACACACACAATGCTTCCGACCCATAGAGAAAACAACAACCCACAGACATTGATTCACAAAAGTACAAAGAAAAAGACAAAAATTCTATGATTTTGAAAACTCACTCTCACTAAAATGTACCTTCAGAAGCAAAAAATTCACCCAAAAATTACTACTAGACGAAGAGATAGAACAGAATCGGAAGAAAAAATTAAAAGCTCGAATCTAAGTGAAATATGGGTTTTCATGGTTTGGCTAAGGAGATTTGGAAACTGTTCTCTAGTCTAGTGTTAACTCTTAAAGGACGAAGACAAGCGTTAAAAACGGTGGATAGCTTGGGCCGGGTGAAATAGGTGGGCTAGATTTTTTAGTCTAGTGTAAAGAATGAAAATAAGGCATTAAAGACAATAGATAGCTTGGGCCGGGTAAATAATTGGACCGCAAGGGTAGGAATAGTAAATAGTTTGGGCATGAGTATTAAAAGGTAAATAGTTTGGGGTTAATAGGTATAAAATGAGATTTTTTCCATAAAAAATAGTTCCAAAGAAACTTGACTGTTTTAGTGAAATATTGTTATAAATGAGAGCTATTATAGAGAGGTGTGAGTATAGCTTCCGTTTGGCTATAAATTTTTTTCATTTTTTTCAAATTTTTTAAAAATATTCTTTGGTTATAAAAAGTGAGTTGTTTTTGGGCAATTTTTGTGGATGAGTTTTTCATGTTTTTTAAAAAGTAATCTAGACTGATTTCTCAAGTTTTTACCCACAAACTTCAAGTTCTTTTAAAGTATAATGTATGTTCAAACATAATTTTAATTTATAAAAATTATTTTTATCTCAACCAAATTTATATTCAAATGCTAATTTATACAATGGCGGTGAGGGTTCCACGTATTTTTTATTCAAATGAGTGATGGTGATGACCTCAATAAGTCATGTCATTGAGGATGCCGAAATTAAGTAAATCCCAAAAAGGGGAAGATGTATTCTTTTTGACAATAGATTAAAAGAAAGACATCATATAAATAACACACAAAAATACTAAAATTGTGAATAAAATTTTCAATCAATTTCTAAGGAAGATGCTCTCATAGTCATATTTATTGCAACGTTATTCTCCTTATCCATTTGATACCAAATTTTCGCACATTAATTTTTATCAGGCGGGAATCGAGATTTCACTTTTTCAGCTACCGCCTTAATGAAAGCTGACGAATTTCAATTTCAAATCCCAAAACAAAAAGACATTTCACCTCAACTCACCAAACCCCTCTCCACCGTTGATTAAAACAAAGATCAACGGTCAATACCACGATCCGCGTCATTTAGATTTAACCAATCAGAACTCTTTCCAAAACATTATATAAACAAACCCTCAATTCCCAATTTCTTCATCAATCGTATTCGCATCTCTTCAAAATCCTTCTCTTAAACCTAAAATCTCCATTTTTCTCTCCTCAAATGGCACCAAAGGCAGATAAGAAACCCGCCGAGAAGAAGCCGGCCGCTGAGAAAACCCCGGTCGCCGAGAAAGCACCAGCAGAGAAGAAGCCCAAGGCCGGAAAGAAGCTCCCAAAGGACGCCGGTGCTGCCGGAGACAAGAAGAAGAAGAGGGCAAAGAAGTCAGTTGAGACCTACAAGATCTACATCTTCAAGGTTCTGAAGCAAGTTCATCCTGATATCGGTATTTCGAGCAAAGCTATGGGTATCATGAACAGTTTCATTAACGATATCTTTGAGAAGCTTGCTCAGGAATCTTCTAGACTTGCTAGGTACAACAAGAAGCCTACTATCACTTCTCGGGAGATTCAGACTGCTGTGAGACTTGTACTTCCTGGTGAACTGGCTAAGCATGCTGTCTCTGAAGGAACTAAGGCTGTTACCAAATTCACTAGCTCTTGAAGAATTTTAGGGTTTCAATGTTTAATTTTACTGTCTTTAGGGTTTGTGTTAGGTGTAAAAATAGTTGCTTTAAGTAATTAGTGCTTAGCTTCCTTTGATTTGTAACGCTTGTTATGTAATCGACAGCTAATCATCTATGAAATTCATCAGCTTTTTGTGAAATTTATGTGGGTTTTAGAAAATTTGGTGGCGTATTTTATTGAGCTGAAGATATAATGAGCTTTTGTTACGTCATGAGGTGGATGAATAATCCAAAAATTGTACTATGATATTTCTTCTTTACTTAAATACTTGTCGTCACCTGGGTAGTGTAAGTCAGAAAATTATGTTCCTATCTGCCAAAATGCGCCTATTCGGTTTTCTCTTTACCTTATCCTGGGCCTCAACTAGAAATTGGCTAATTTGTTTTTATTTGCAATGTTATTTGAATTATGAAATGAAGCAAAATAATTAAATCATGCACTGATTTTCCACTTGCTTAAGGGTTCTGGTATCAGAAGGGTTATGCCTCGTGAGATCATTTTGTACTAATTTGTTTTTGTTCTGTTGATTTCAGCTTTGTGGGTTTTCCAATTATCTTGTCCAAACAGTGAATTCCACGGTATGTTTTTCATTACTTTATTTCTAATTTGAATGTAGCTCTGCTGAATGTGAGCCATTATAGAACTTGCATTGTTCCTTGTTAATCATAAAAAAGATATCATCTTTGAAGGTAGATGAATTGCTTTCAATTAGTTTATATCCTCATCTGTGTCACAGACCACCTCCATATCCCTTTGTCTTCCTCGCCCTAGGTTGGAGATTGGTTGAAGCATGAACTGAACCTCTAAGATCTGATTCAGCCTCCTATTCTTAGGTTTTGGAAGGAAGAGAAAACTATGAAGAGTAGGTAATGACGTCTGTTTTCTTTAGAAAAACCATAGCATAGGAAGTCCCAATTCTAATTTTGAAACATGAATTGGTTGAAGCATGAACTGAGAACCTCTAAGGTCTGATTCAGCCTCCTATTTAAGGTTTTGGAAGGAAAAGAAAACTAGGAAAATTATGTACTTTTGGAAAACCACAACATAGAAACTCCCAATTCTATTTTCAAAATATGAATCTCAGACTGTGATTCGAATCTTTTACTTTTCTGGGTATAACGGATGGATTTGGCCTTTAGATAGGGATATTTATGTTGAATTCAAAAGTTAAGGGTAATCTATAAACAACTTCGAGGTGAATTATGAGTGACTTTGTTTGGTCAAACAATAGCTTAAGTGATGCTTCATGTTGGATCTATTTGACATACTTATGAGTGAATGTGTCTCTCTTTGCGAAGTATACTTAAGTTACCAAACAAACAATCCTTTGGGTCATCAAACACACTTGTCATTTTCACATAAACTGTTTGAATTAAGCAGATAAAACACATTTGACCAAGAATTGGTAGATCTATTTCCTCTTGAATTAGTACTTGAATCTAATCCTGCGTGTTTCACTCTGAAAAGATAAAATCTCTTGTACATTACTTGGTAATTTGTGGTACATATGTCCAGCTCTTTATGAATTATTTTTTCTCTGGCATATCAGAAATCCATCATGGAACAAAACCTTTAAATTTTGACACTTCTTTTAGTACATAGGATTGTCTTGTACTGTTTGACATCCTCTCAGTATTTTTAGTTGAGTTCCTTCTATCTTTTACATGATCCTCTAATGGACAGGGGCTGATGTAGGCTTGAATATGTGTTCGGTAGAACTTAGTACCTTTGGCCTAGACCCAATATATGTTTTAAAAATTCATTAAATAGGAATAAATTAAATTTAGAACTCAATTACTAGCACTTGAGGTTGTTCTCCAAGAATCCAAAACCCATAAAATTCAAATTCTAGATCCTCCGCTGCTGATGGATAAAGATGTACCGTATTACTCATTGATGTAGTTGTGCAGAATGCAGATCAGCATGGATTCTAATTTCTGGAGTTAACCAATTTTCCATGAGTCTATAATAATCATGCCATGGTATAGTGAGGTATACCTAAATAGTAATAATATGGGTTTGGCATCTATATGGATTGGTTCTTTAGTGGTCTCTAGCAGGGGATCACACCATAAGTTACTCTTCCGCTAGAGTTAAACTGACATGTTAATTAACAAAAATCTGCTTATTGGTATTGCTGGGATGGTAAATTCTGTCTATATATTTCATGTTCAGTGAAAGCTCAGTTTCAACATGTTATACTAGGTACGGTACTTACAGCAAGTCAGCAACACTCTGGTTTTTGGAATGAACTGTCTGTAAAATGTGATAAGTGTAATTAAGTCGATATAAATTCTATGAGATAATTCTAGTATGGAGTGGACTCTTGTTAAAATGTACGTCATTAATATGAACTTTCTGGCAGAAGTTTTGTTTTTTCTCAGTTGTATTTGATGTAGTTGTCTTGATTCATTTTTGTTGTTTGAGCTGTTTTCTGCATAATGTATCTGTGTCTAGTGTAATGTCTTTTATTTCGTTGTGAATGATGGTTTGCCTTCAGTTCTTTTGCCTTTTTATGCGAGAAAGTGCTCTCTGCAATCTGAAATTTATTGCTATTCTTTTCAGGATTTGGTATGGGCATGCTGCTTCATTAGATGTTCTTTAGTTAGTCAACTGGTGCTTAGGTCATAGATGAGTGTCTGTTGTGCTATGCAATTGCAGATATCGGTATAAGTTTGACTTGACGACCTTATCTTTAAGTTTGGATGGCTAAGCATGCTGTCTCTCAAGGCACTAAGCTGTTGCCAAATTTACTAGCTCTTGAAGAATGTTTAATTTTACTGTCTTTAGGGTTGTAAAAATAGTTGCTTTAAGTAATTAGTGTTTAGCTTCCTTTGATTTGTAACGCTTGTTGTGTATTCGACAGCTAATCATCTATCAGCTTTTTGAGAAATTTGGTGGCGTATTTTTGTTACGTCATGCGTTTGAATAATCCAAAATCTATACTAAGATAATTGAGAACCAAACAATCCTTTGGGTCATCAAACACACTTGTCATTTTCGCATAAACTGTTTGGATTAAGCAAAGAAATCACATTTGGCCAAGAATTGGCAGATCTATTTCCTTTTGAATCCGATAAAATCTTGTGTACATATTTGTGGCTCTTTATGAATTATTTTTTCTCTGACATATAAGAAATCCATTATTGAGCAAAACCTTTAAATTTCAACACTTGTTTTAGCGCATACGTTCGTCTTACAGCAATGGTAATTTATTGATGGAGAAAGAAGCCAGTGGATGATCATGAAAATTGTGGATGCTAATTTATTTTCAACAGAAACTTTTATTGGATTGTCTTGTTTCACGAGCGGCCAATCTTGCAAAGAATCAATTATATTTCACCGTGGATATACTGCATGAACCAAATAGTCAGCCAGAAATGCAGGGATTATTGAAAAACAATCCCATATCCAAAAATTTCTCATAAGTAGAGCCTGATTTTTGGTTTCTTCCTTTTAATGCAACTTGCTACAAGAAGCTCCAACGTTCTTTATCAAAAATGGCCGATTTGTTTTACTTCATGATCTTTAATATCAACAGTATGTCACAAGATTTTCAAAGCAGTGGTGTTGAAAATTGGAAAGAGCTCCAAGAATGTACAAGTGATGAATTGAAGCATTTAAAGGAAACTGCAATTTCGTCACTAAATTTAATTTGAACTTCTTGTTACTAATTTCTTGTTACTAATCATATGCTTTTTCTCCTTTTTTAAATTTGAACAGAGCGGGCATAAATATGATATATATTGACTATATCATTGTTGCATTCGTGGTAAAGGTGGTTACAGAGACCAGACTGATGGTGGAAAAACATAGCCCGTTTGGTTACTGTAACGGGTTAGTTAGTGTGGGCTGGGGTAAGCAGGTTGGTAGTGGGCTGGGTATTTCCGAGCTCTATTGGGCTCGTTGAGGTTCGGGCTTATCCGGTTTGAACCGAGCCAGGGGAATTGGTTTTTATTCTTTTTAATTTTGTTTTATATATTTATTTCAATGTAATTTTTTTTTGGTAATAAACGATTTATTCAAACAACAACAAGCTAAAAGTTATTATAATTAGAGATCAGTCTAGGTAACATAGTGCCTAGACTGTCTCTTTTAAGTACACGAACAACAAAAATAGGCGGAATAAAATAAGTTTGCAAAATACAAAAAGTGTCCAAGCTACAATCATTTTTGGCTAACAAGTCCGCTACTCCATTAGCCTCTCTAGAAACATGCTTCAGCTGTGGATCATTCACCTTCCGCAATAGGTACCTGCAATCATCAATCAAGTTTTGATAGAGACAATTATTAGATTTTAGGAGATTTATTAGTTCCAAATAGTCCGTCTCTATTACTAATGGGAAGAGCTTTTCTGTTAGTGCTCGTTTGACTCCATGGAGTAGGGCCAGAATTTCTATATATATATGTTAGTAGTATGGTCGAATCTAATATTGAAACCTAAGATCCATTGACCCCTATCATCCCTAAACACCCTTTCTATTCCTCCCACTCCTAGGTTTCCTACACGTGAGCCATCAATATTTAGTTTATAAAAATTTGGATTGGGAGGCTCCCATTTTACAAGGATAGTTTTCTTGGGTGGTTTTAAGCTAAGATTTTTTGCCAGGTAAAAGTATTCCATGGCTTTGCTAATGGGTTAGCTTATGGTGATAGGGGATTTAGTTCCTTGGAAGAGAATCCCATTTCTGAAGTTCCAGATATGCCATAGGAGGAAAGAGAGGAAATCTAACCAACGTAGGTGATTGTTGAAGGATTTCCTTGACATGAGTTATTTTTTAAGCCAATTGCACAAGGTATCTTTTCCTAAAGAGTTCTGAGAGAAGGGATGGTTAAAATTTGTTTGTTCCCATATGGATCTAGAGTAGCTGCAGCGGAAGAAGATATGTTCTATGTTCTTAGTCTCCCTATTACATATGTTACAAGTGTCGTCATGGCAAATCCCTCTTTTGGCCAGCATATGCTTTGTGGGTAACCTGTCCCAAATGATTGTCCAGAGGAGATATTTCAATTTGTTTAGGGAGTTGATTTTCCAGAGCCAAGAGTAGTCTTTTTTATTGCATGTAAAATCTGAGATTGCTTCGTAGGCAGCCTTAACGGAGAAACAGTTGTAATCCTTTGAGTCCCAAGTATATGAGTCAGTAGTGGGCGTAGTTTGTTTTATGTAAGTGCAATTTATCTTGGAGACTATATCTGTGGGTAATTCGAAAGACAAGTCTCTAAGGTCGAATATTCAGTTTCTAATAACGCATGAGAGATTTAGTTCTAGCTCCCTAATTGGAATGGGACCCTGAATGTAGTCTCTGAGGGCTCCTAATTGATTTATCCATTTATCGTGCCATAGGTTAATGGATGTCCCATTTCCTACCAGCCATTTCGTGTTGGCATTACAAATTACAGAACCTTTCCTAATTATTTCAATGTAATTGATACGTGAGTATTTAGAAACCTCTGTGTTATAAATAAGTGATTTTAAGACATAAATTTAAAGTCCTAAATTTAAAATTTAAAATTTAGAATTAAGTTCTAATAAGATCAATATGTAAGGATAAAACTTCAAAAGCTTTCATTGACTAGTACTTCAAATTAAGTTTGTAAATTCTATTTCGAATTTTTTATTTTTAAACTTGCAAATTAAAATTTTACAACAACTATTAAAAATAAGAAAGAGTTCATCACATGTATTGTGTCATTTTTGTTAAGTTCTTCCATATCAACATGAGTGTCTGAGCCTCATGGACGACTTAAATAGGAAGCATTTAGTATTATATCTCCAGTTTTCTCGTCCTCCGGTGCATCTACTTCTTCATGTCCTTAATTTCGTCGCTATGATCTAATACAATCTCTAAAACATACTAGAACTTCTAAAATGTTGTAATCCAATGAGTGACAGGTATCTCCTAGCTGCTGCCTTGCTTGGCAAAATGCGCTCTTTGGAGCAACAATTAAAATTGGCACGTTTAGCGTGTTTCGAGCCATTGCCAAAAGAACATAAAATTGTATTGAGTTGCTTCTTTGTGCGGGGTGCCATTACCTTTTGCAAGTAGAACTATAATCCATCAATGCTCCTGCTACTAGGTTGATATTCGCTTAGCGTGGACCAAATAGTATAACCTTCAGGACCGTCATCATCCTCTATAGCAGCGCAATCAGATGTAGAAGCCGAACTTGAAGGAATATTTTCTTTAACATCTACAACAGAAGAATCGTTAACTATGTTAACATAAAAATTATATAAAATTTATAAATGTGCATTTAGGTCAGAAATACAAGTGTGAACATTAGTGGTTTTAATTGGTCCTATATCTTTATAGGTATACAAAGCATTAATAAATTGGCGACAAGTAACCATCTTGATAGAAAAGTTTAAAATAGGTAAATATGTTTATGTTGATAGCCCCATCATCCTCACCTCTTCGGCGTCAAGGTCAGAGCCCGTCGCATAGCCGTCCTTGGCAACGCCTTTACCCTTTCCATCAGTCGAAGAAGAAGGAACATCGGCCGGTCGCGAGGCCAATGGCTTATCTGGCCGCAAAGAATCCGAGATCCTCACAGGCGGCCCCTCAACTTCCACCCTGGTTTGGGGAAGAGGCATACCCTCTACGACCTCAGTCGAGGGCGGAACCTCAGACGATAACTCGGCGTCATCTTCAAGCTCTATAGTCGCCGCTTTATGGATGGAAAAATTGCCCCTTACCGAATCGACAAATCGGGCAACCCCATCACCGACGTCCACCGATCTTCTTTTACGGGGAACTAAATTTCCACCGCTCGATGACGAGTCATCCTTCTCGTCCACTAGGTGATGCAAAGGGGAATACGAAAGTTCCGTTGCCGATATACCTGCAGGCAGAGAAGAAGCCAATGCGGAAGCAATAGTAGGTGTGGCAGAGAACCGAGCAGGCCTGGTCGTAGATGACCGAGTAGATGATCGAGCAGGCCTGGCCACAGAACGCAGGATTAGGAGCCCTCGACCTCCTCGAAGATCCTTGAACTGAAAAAAAGAAAATCAAGGGTTATCACTACCAATAACAAACTAATATGAGCAAACAACCACGAGGTCAAAACTATAAAAACGAAAAATAGATGAACTCACTGGCCAAAGAAGAAGCAGATCCGAACTTTTTGATAAAGCCCAATCATTCGCAAATCCCCATAGTATGAGGCAGAATCCAACCAACCCAATCGGAAATATCCCCTACCGAAGGAGGAGGCGCAACCTTGGACTACGACTTGAAACAAATAAATCAAGTGCGCTTCACCAAAGAGAAAATGGATACTTACGAGCGTGAATCCAAGTCTTAGGAAAGCCGTCCCCATTGGTAACATGTCTTTAGTTTGACATAAAAGTAGTTGAGCCAAAATTGACAATTTACCTTATCGTCCATCTTCACCACCATGCATTTACCTCCTCGATGGTGAAAGTGCACCATCGTCCCCCAATAGTAGCTGAGGGAGAAGAGGTGCTTAAGATGGTGGAGTGTTACCCCAACCCTGGCCAACTCCGCAAATTTTGTGAGCATCCTGATAAGCTTGTAGATGTACGAAGAGAGTTGAGCCGGGCAAACACCATAGTAGCGGTGAAATTACTCCGCCAATGGAAAAAGGGAGAGAGAGTATAGCCGACCTGGAAAGGATACATACAGAATACGGAATATCCAAGGTGGTGGACTTGCACCATATCACGCTTTGTTGGGACCAGATCGTCGTGGGTAGAAATTTTAAATTTTGCCCTAAGCTAGGCCAATTTGATCTCTTTCATCAAAGACTCCGAGATGTTGTGCTCACCTTGAAGCGCCTTCAAAAAATCGGACCTAACCTTTTCACTACGAGGGATTATTTCTTCCACCGTAGGAAAATTCTCATCCTCAATAGCAACAAAGACACTGTCAGCATGAGGGGGCATCAGCACCGCCAAAGGGACGAGTCAGATGTCATACCAGAAGTAGAGGATACGTTAGCCATGTTGTGAAGAGAACACGTTCAAACAAGGAAGAATAAAGCATAGGACTTTGATAAGAAGAAGCACAACATTGGAAGAAAAAGAAGAAGATTCAGCGTTAGTAATGCAAGAGTTTTGTATAGACAGGAACGTTGTCCACACACCCCTATTTATAGGAACTCAAGCGCGAAACCAAGGAATTAGACCATCATTACTTGGCACTGTAATCGAAGCGGCATGTTCAATCGGAAGAACACACGCGAAACGATGCAACACATTGGGAAATTGCATTATAGTGACACCTGTCGCCATGACATCATCCTGATTCGTGAGACTTACGACCCTCGAAATTATGGTTCACAAAGGGACACGTCGCCAATTTGTCCCAACCATCATGACTCGGTCAGGTCGTCCAAATGCTTCGACTACGTTGCATAGTATTCGCTCATCAAGCCCGACTGAGACCGGCCTCAATAAGCGGAGGGACTAAGACCCCGTTTGACCATGAGTTTTGCCAAAATAAATTTGGGATTTATTTTCAAAACTCATGTTTGGCCATAAATATCTGTCATGCATCATTGTCAGGAAGAACAATCATCTAACTCATTCATTATTGGGTGAATTATTTCTTCTATTTACTTAATATCATTTATTGTTATTTATTGCTAGTTACTCCTCCATTATTGCACATGCTTTTGGAATATGTAATGTACAATATCATTAACTCCCCACTGGATCAACCCTATATTATCCATATTTTCAAGATCAACGTTTAGAAATATCATTATTAACTAGGTTTAACCCATCATTACATAAATATAAAGGTTTAACCGAAAATTATACTTTTTGGTTAAACACCTTCTGCAACTACATTCTTGCCTAGTGCGTTGAAAGTGGATTCGGTTACTCGTTACGTTAAAATCTTGCATGTACCTCAGTCTTGCCAGCTACCATTAGCCTTTAATCAATTTCTTAGGCCAAGCCAAGTTACAAGTAGAGGTGTTCATGGTTCGGTTTGGATCGGTTTTTCCCTTAAAAGAAATCAAACTAAGTAAGTCGATTTTTTAAATATTAAAACCAAACCAAACCAATTAAGTCGGTTTTTTCTCGATTCGGTTTATGTCGGGTTTTGTCGGTTTTTTCTTAAATATAAGACATACACTACCAAACACATATTCCGGCGACCATATTTTCAACGTAACACTATCAAATCAATTGCCCTTTGAGAAATCTATTATTTACCAAGATGTATTGATGATAATTGAATCAAATAGTGATGAATAATTTAAGAACTTGATTAAAAATATATTATGTTTAACACGAAATGGATTCTACATTTAACAAAAGAAAACTACTAATGAAACTAGAATGTAAAGGTAAATAACTATGCTAAAAGTGCAAACTATTAACATTTACCATTAAATTTTTGAAACTTTGTATAAAAATATCATATATATAAGTGTAATAATAAATTTGAAATAGTTACTCCTATAGTCGGTTTGGTTCGATTTTTTTTTTGATTAAAAACAAAATCAAACCAAATTTGATCGGTTTTTAAAATTCAAAACCAAAACCAAACCAAACCAAACCAAACCAAACCAAAAGTGTCAGTTTTTTTGATCGGTTTGGTATGGTTTTCAGTTTGGTTGTTTTTTTTTTATTTTTTATGACCACCCCTAGTTACAAGGAGGAAAAAAACAAATGGATTTCCTTGTTCTTACGATTGAAGAATTAATATTTAATTACTACTTACTTAATATGACTCTTTAAGCTCTCTTTCTGAAAAAAAAAAATAGAAAAGAAAAGCTTTAGGGAAATTGCTGCTTCATAGGACTTTTCTAAGTCAAAAAGACAGAAGACTATAACGACCACCAGATTTTATAAGGTTCTTGTGTTAGAATAAACTATAGTGTAGGATATCCACACTAATATCCCTCTATTTTAGTATCATTTTTGCTGACAAAATACTAAATACTAAACCAGACATGGTCAAAATGTGCATTGAATGTACATCATTTTTTTGGTGATTAGGAATTTTATTAATCACCAAGTATATATTTACAAACCTGGCTAGACCAAAGGACTCAATTGTAATTTTTGGTATACAGTCAGTCTTATTGAGTCCTACCCGCACGAGAAAGCTTTTTGCAGTCCATGATGATATCGTTCTCACAATGTCACTATCTTTTCAATGAGAGGCTGCCACTGCACCAAGTTCAGTTTCTTGGAATCCTCAGGTATTTAAATTGAAATCTCTCCTTGTACATATCACACTGTCTGCAATATTTTCCTTCTCTCATATCATTATCCATACCTCCAAAATACACACAACTTTTAGCCAATTTTGCCTCTAATCCACAAGCAGCTGACAATCTGTCATGTAGCAAGTGCATGCATTTACTGTCTCCTTTGGCAAAGAGTAGAAGATCATCTGCAAAACTTAGGTGTGTGATGCCTAATTTGGGATGAAATTTAAACTCTATTTCATCTATCAGTCCATTTAAGCCCCGACTCAAATACTCCATATATAGCAATTGCAAAAAGAAATCTACCTGTCTACGTCACCTTGCAGGCTTAGTAGGTTCCGCATTCACCTCAGGAAGTCCCAACCATTCCATTACTGGTACTAAGTATCTCCACTCCACAGGTCCCTGCCTGTACATTTTCTTGGAATTACTAAACAATAATATAATCTGGTCTAGTTTCTTTATACTACAAAATAACAATTTGGCTCACAACTCCAAAAATCTGATATACATTTTCGGGAAACATTCCAAGTGAAATTCAAAATCTGCAAGCAATTCAAAGAATAAAAAACGATTTGGTGGGTAATTCCACCTTGTATGGGGAGTTTATCGACTTTGGTGATGATGGATATTGGTGTCAATAATCTTAATGGAAAAATTCATATAGAATTTGGAAATCTTGTTAATCTGAAGGAAATATATCTTGGTTCAAACAAGATATCAGGTAAAATTCCTAGATCTTTCTACAACATTTCCGGCTTGGAAATAATTGCAGTTATAGCTAATGAGCTTTCTGGAACTCTACCTTTTAACAATGCCCATAACATTCATCTTAACGACCTGTACCTTAGGCTCAACCAGTTTAGTGGGACAATTCCTAGTTCTATTTCTAGTGTCTCCAAGCTCACTATCCTTGATTTGGGTCGCAATTTGCTTATTGGGATGTTCCGATGAATCTTGAAAATTTACAACATCTTGAAGTGATCAACTTGCAATAGAATCAACTGACAAATGATCCTTCCACAAGTGATTTAGGTTTCCTTGAGGGTTACACAAATAGGACAAAATTCTTTTAGCCTTTCGTAACTGGTCTGATTCTCTTGAAAGGTTCCTTGCCTTCATAAATGGCACCACAGGTGAAGTCCCTGTTGGAGTACTAATAGGGGTATTTCAATTCTGAGTTTGTCCTCCAATTTTCTCAATAGGAAATTTTTAGGAGTCTTAGTGATTTAGATTTATCAAGAAATCAATTCATGAGAGAAATTCCAAGCACAATTGGACAACTACAGAATTTGGTGAATCTTTCATTGTCGATGAATAATTCTGAAGGTTCTATACCTGAATTGTTCGGTGACATGGTTGCTCTTGCATAATTGGATCTATCTAGAAATAACCTTTCTGGTACAATTCCTGAGACTTTGGTGAATCTTAAACGACTAAGCCTTTGAATTGCTTGCAGATTTTGACCCAAAATAGAAAGTGTGTCTCCTAAGGGTAAAATCTCAATATAGGAAGTGCGTTTTCTAAAACAAAAATATAACTCGAAAGACCCAGACTAGCAAGTTCTCCTAGGGGTGAAACTTCAATGACTCAAGCTAGGAAGTGCGTCTCCTAGGGGTAAAATCTCAATAAAGGAAGTCCGCTCACTTGTAAGATTCCAAATGGAGGACCTTTTAAAAACTTGACAACTGAATCTTTCATGGATAACGCCAAATTGTGTGGAACATCTCAATTCAATGTGGTGAAATGCAGAATCAATAGCCCGAAAAGTAGAAACAAGAGAAGGGCTTTATCTTTTGTTCTTGCATCAATTGCAGTAGCATTAGTAGTCACAACCATTTTCGAAATACGAAAAATGAAATAGACAACTTGCTATACCAGATTTGATAGGTCAATCCCATAAGGAGGATCTCTTACTATGAGGTTGTTCGAGGAACAAACAACTTTGATGAAGCCAATTTGATTGGCAGGGGAAGCCTTGGTTTAGTATATAGAGGAACACTCATAGATGGAAATATGGTTCCTGTGAAAGTTTTCAATACAGAAGTAGAAGATGCATACAAAATGTTTGATTTGGAGTGTGAGGTTTTGCGTAACATTCGCCATAGAAATCTTGTTAAGGTAATAAGTAGTTGTGCTAATCTTGCTTTTAAAGCATTGGTGCGTAGTACATGCCAAATAGAAACCTCGATGCATGGCTTTACTCTCACAACAATATTTTTGGATTTGATCCAAAGATTGAAGGTCATGATTGAAGTGGCTTTTGCAATGGAATATTTGCATGAAGGTCATTCTTTTGTTGTCGTCCATTGTGATCTAAAACCAGGTAACATACTTTGGGATGAAGAAGACATGGTTGCAAGAATAAGTGACTTTGGTATATCCAAACTTATGACAACAAATAAAATGATAGCACAAACCAAGACGTTAGGCACACATTCTCAAGTCCTTTTTATTTATGTTGAACAACATAATCTATCTCAGTGTAATTAGTGTCACTTTTTATAAACAAAATAGAAAGATAAGATATTATGTCATCTTTTATTGATAAAAATATATGATGAATGTTTGCAGAATACAGATCAGAAGGCTTAGTGTTAACCGTGGGAGATGTTACAGGCTATAGCTATAGTATCTTGTTAATGGAGATATTTACATCCGCGTACGATCTATTGGTTGGAGAAGTCAACCTGAAGAGATGAGTGTTCGACATTCATTGATATATAGAAGATCGAAACTTAGTTTCTGCAAAGTGCAGCAGCAAGCCAAAATGGAAGGTAAAAGTTCTGGCGAGGGCCGAGTAGTAGGTAGTACTATGAATCGAACCTTAAATGTTTATGGGATACAAGTATTAAGAGCTGTACCATTGAATTGAATTACAAAATATGAATGGTAACAACTTAATTCATACCTTTGTAAAAATATGTAACACAAACTTCGGAGATTCATGGTCTCCCTAAAATTGAAGAGGTCCTACCTTCGTACAAGTCACTTCACTATGATTCGACTGTGAGCGCCTAATTTTTGCCCTACAGAAAAATATTCCTACAAAATCCACAAAAAATAGTTTTCTCCTATTTGTTTTTGAACTTATAGAATTTTCTTTTAAATTGATTGTATGCATTTAGTTGCATTTTCATGCATGTTCAATATTTTAAAATCATAAAAAAAATCATAAAAACTGTCACATCTTTCATGCCATCTTAGGTTTAATTTGCATTTTTAGGAATTAATTACTCTTTAATTTGTTAGATTAAATACATGAAAATCACAAAAAATATACATTAGCTTTAATCAATTAGTTTATTTAATTAGTTAAAATGCTAATTAGGTCGTTTTGGTAAAATAAATTTAATTAGTAATAAAGTGGCTTATTTTTGAAAGATCAAATTGGCTCTTAGTTTCAAATTGGCCTAATTTCAAGGCCCAAATCACCCAAGCTCATACCATCCCAGCCCACTACCCAAATACCCATTCCCTACCATTAAAAACGGCGCACCCCTCTCTCACAACAGAGAATCAGATCGAATTGACTCCTCTCTGAAGAGAAGCAAAAACGGACCCCCCCACCCCCCTCAATCGAGATCGACAACGGCCACTCTTCTCTTTCACTCTCTCTGTACAAACGAACACACACACACACACACACACACACACACGCACACACACAAACGAAAAAGCAAGAAGAAAATTGAAAGTTCTGAAGATTTTGAAAGTTGAAAACGACAAAAGAGGTTTCAAAATTAGAAGAAAATTGGGAGAACAGGGAGTTTCGAAGACTCTGCGCTGCTTTATCTCTCCAATTTCTGGGTGTTCGAGTTTTGATTTTGATTTCAGAAGCTGAAGCTGTTTTGTTGATTCTGTGCTTCCCTTTCGTCTTTATTTGGCTATTCTAGTTTGTCTCTACTGCTGCCTAGAGGTATTTATCTCAATCTCGAAATCTAATCCTTGTTTGGACATCCCCGTGCTATAATTTTACTGAAATTTGTTTGTGTATATCTGGTGGAATGTTTTCTCTGTCACTGTACATTTTACGATAAGTAGGTTGGGTATATTGAACACATAAGCCTAAATGTTCACGGAATCTGAGCATGAAATTTGGTTCTGCAGCTTACATGAGGAATTCCTCTACTGGTGTATTTTGCATCACACATTCTAAGTTCTAATAAATGTATGCACTGGTCTAAATTCCTCTACTGGTGTAGAATTATAATGTATTTATAGCTAGTTTAAGGGGAACCAAAGGTGTTCTTTGTTTAATTTCAGTAATGTATTGTAGGCTGGAGGGGTCTTTTTTCACTGCAAGAAATGGAGTTTTAGGATGGAAAGTGGTTTTAGCTAGGCAATTAGTGGATATTATTATTATGAGAAGAAAGCAATAAAATGGTTTGTAGTAGATGGAGTACGACATCATAATATGGAAATTTTATGATAGGGAAAATAAGCAAATGATTTTAAGTGAAATCTTGGATTCAATAGGCAATGTATTTATAGCTCGAACCTTGAGGAGATATGTTGTTGTAGGGTTGCTACAGCAGCAGCCTTTTAATTTTTGGACAAAAATTTGTGGCATTGGAAAGTGGCTGTCCTTTCTTCGCTATGTGAATGTGAAAAATCCTTTTCTTTGGCAGTACTCCGTATCCTTGGATTTATGGATAAGTTTCAACGATCTTGTCTGTGGTGTGCATGCTAATTAGCAGTGCTTTTTTCCATTTAAGATAACTGAATATTTTTGACGTCATATGAACACTATCTCTAGTTTAATTGAGTAAAAAATAAAATAAAATGTGTAAGTAAACAGTGGTTATTGTCAATCTGGATTGTTTTCGTTCTGGACGAGTTGATTGTGTAGTTCTAAATTTGAATAATGTGTATTCATATTTTTCAATTAATTTTTAGATTGTCTTATATGTACTTCTACAAAGAAACTCCATAATACTTGAATCTTTCACTTACGTTCTTGAACTCTAGGAAAATAATCAATTCTCGAATATTCGTAGTTGCTTTAGGCACGTTTTAATCAAATTATTGCGATTATGTACATGTTCGCGTGACACGATTATGATTTCAAAAAATGTATATTCGTAGAAATGCTTTTAGGCGCGGCTTAAATTATTATTGTGATTGTGTACTCGTTCGCGTGATATAATTACGATTTTCAAAATTAAAGCGAGGTATGCTTTCGCGCAACTTCGGCCAAACATTCTTAAATTAGTAAAGCGTGATAGATACTCATGGTCTTGTGAGTCTTGATATTGAAACAAGGTGGAACTCCACATATACAATGTTAGATACAACTCTAAAATTTGAAAAAGCCTTTACAAAAATGTACGTGGATGACCATAAGTATCAAAAGAATTGTCGAGAAATAAGTGCTTTAAGAGGAAATCCATCTGTAGTGCAGACGACTGGAAGAATGTGAAAGCTTTTATCAAGTTTCTTAGCATTTTCTATCAGACAACTTTAAAATTTTCAGGCAGTTTATATGCTACTTCCCAACTCTTTCTTCCATGAATTTTTCAATCTTCGAAATGCTATTATAAAGTATACCAAAAGCGATGAAAAGTAAGCTTGAGAAATATTGGGGTAAGTTTGAGGATATGAATAGTTTATTTCATCTCTTCTCTGTATGTCTCTCTTCTCTTTCCTCTCATTCGTAGTATTATTTTTGTTTTAATTTGTTTCATCCTCGTTTGTTTTAATTTAATATAGTGAATCATTCTTCTATAACTGTCGGCTATTAGTGAATTGTTCCAATTTCATGGTGTAGGAATGGAATGAAAGATTGAATATGATGCGTAATTTTGGGATAGAAATTTGTAGTTACTGAGAAATCAACCAAATTAGACATTTGGGCGTCACAATTTGTTATTGGAAAATTCGAATAGAATATTCTCAGAAATAATAATTTAAATTTCTTCATTCAAGTGTCAAAGGTTGGTTGAGGGAGTTATGACTTAGGTCACAAATTCAAGCCCCCAGGGTTAGTTCAAGTGGCAATGGTTGAGGGCAAGTTCAAGCCCTGCGCCATGAGAACTAAGCCTGATATTTAAGTGGAGAAGAGTAGAGGGGTGGTCCATTATAACCGAGTTTCGAAAGCTGCGGTTGGCCTCGGACGGATTTCTCGGTCATTTAAAAAAAGTTATCTTACTCTGTATTTTTTAGTTGAAATAAGAAATATCGTAGAGTTCAAATAGAGCGTTTCTGCATTTGTTGATTTGGGATCTTGTTGGCATGACTGACTATTCGGAGAGAACTGATTTTTCTCTTACTCCCAGTTACTACATGAGTCTGAACTGGAATTATTGTCTTCTCCATGCCACTTTAATGTGATAAGAACCAAGGTAAAATTCATCTCTTTGTTTGCTCTTTTTATGCTCACAGATGAGTCGATCAAGGGAAGAAGCCGCCATGAAGCGGAAAAGACCAGACTTGGATTCACCTACTCAGGGACTTCCAGATGCTGAACGTGTAGTGCTCAGTCTGGTCAAAAATAAAAAGAATCTGGGCATCTGGGTAGCAGAGGTGAAAAAGGAGGCAAACCTCCCACCAACTCTTGTGGATAAATCCCTGACCGCACTCGTGAAAAAGAAGTTGATAAAACAAGTTGTGAATATCCAAAATAAGGGAAAGAAGCATTACATGGCTGTTGAGTTTGAACCTTCGGAGGAACTGACTGGTGGTTCATGGTACTCTGAGGGAAATCTTGATAAGGAATTCATCACCGTTCTCAGAGACACGTGCCTCAAGGTCATAGAATTGCTGAAAGTTGCTACGGTGGAGGGAATCCACAACTTCTTGAAGAAAAGGAAAGTTGTGGAGTGCACAAGTCAGCAAATTGCGGAAATATTGAACTCTATGGTTCTAGACAATGCTATTATAGAGGTGAAGAGCACTGGATTGGGAGAATATCATCCTATTCCCGTTGGATCAGTTTGTTATCGAACTGCAAGCGGAGTTGCTTTAGGGACTGGTCCGAAAACAATAGGGCCAATGGCTTCAATTCCATGCGGTGCTTGCCCTAGGATTAGTCAATGTTCACCCAATGGAGTTATATCCCCACAAACCTGTGTCTATTACACTAAATGGTTGAACACTGAATTTTGATGGACTTCTGCTAAGTAAATCCGGTGTTCACTGCACTACCACATATTGGTTGCTATCTGATTTCTTGTTAATCTTTTTGTTTAGATTGAAGCAACTTTCTGATTACTCATAGTTTTCAGTTTTTATTAGAATGTTTGAACTCAGTAGAAATATTTGCTGCTTTTTTATGCCTTGAAATCTCTCCAGGCTGATCAGAAGTTTGATGAAAATCACAAACTATCGTGGCATCCTTTGACATGGGTCAAGTTGATACTAGGTAGCTAACTGTCACTTGAACAAGTCATTCTAACATCTGAATTTATTTCCCTATAGATGAAAAGCTTCACTACATGAGATAGCCAAAGAATTGGCACATGGCTTCTTGAGTTCTTCCAACTAGTATATGTACCTGTGCGTTGCGAGGATAATATAAAATATAACATTTTTTTAAAAAAAAGTATTTTTTAAAATACGGTAGACACAAAGGAACATTAAAATGCTATTATTTTATGAACATATAAATATACTGAATATTCATACATTCAAGTCATGTGGAAATAGACTTATCCACTAGAAAACATATGGTGAGGAAAAGACGTAGTTTAAAATATGACACAGAGAAAAAACTAATTTGTGATAGAACTACATTTATATTACAATAACCACATTGTAGTTGCTACATATCATATCTAGTGCTTGTAAAGTGCTTGGTCCTTAGTCATTCATCATCATTTTTACGAAGTGTAGTGGTTGTTGAGATTTTAGCTAAACTTTTAGTCAAATAATGACTTGACAAACAATACAGAAATGGTTAAAGCTAGTATCATTCAGCCCAAGAAATTATTAGTGTGATCATCAAACGCTCCTTTGCATTGAAGTGTACAATCGAACTGTTGGGAAAGCCAAAAATCCGAAAATGTTGGATGTCTTAGGTGAAACTGTCTCCACAGGCGAAAATGGCAAAACATTGAACAGGTGCATTCATACGCCGGCTGTTAAAACTTTGGAGAATATGAATTTTTGCATGCTATAGATAATAGAACCAATAAAAAGACAGTTAAAGAAGTTCATATCGGCAACATTTAAATTGCTTTTTGTTCCAAAGGAAACTTGAGGTGTTGGATGAGCTAGGAGGCAATCCTTCAGAAACTGATAGTATAAAATGGGATGAATTAATAATGAGCTTAACTTTAAAGAAGGTCAGCACCAACCAATAAGTGTTGTTCTAATATTTTCAAACTAACTTAAAATAATTACATAAAAATATTTAATGTCCACATTATTTCATTAAAATAATTGAATAAATTTACAAAGAATATGGACCTATTTTTTGTATATATTGTAGTTCCATAGGTCTTCTTTTGAAAGGTTCAACCAGATCGTGGTTTCAACGTTCCTACAGAGACATAATTTTTTTAGTCACGACGCACAAAGTTGTGAAAAACAGAATGATAGAAATTTAGAATAGTATTCAATAGAATATATGTACTCATATACAAATAATATGGACATGACGCTTGTATGTATCATAGTTCCAGAAGTCTTCTTTCCAATGACATAAACAGATCGTAGTTTCAATGTGTCTGCGGAGATTTATGTTATTTTTAGTTAGGACACACAGCTGTAGAAAGCACAATACCAGATGCTTAGAACTGAATTCAAATGCCTATCGTATAAATGTAATATTAATCTGGAGCTGAATTCTGAAATTATTGTAGTGCAAAATTTATTATTCTGACGGCAGAAGTGAATCAGCATTTCGACGTGTCTGCAAAGAAATATGAATTTTTTAGTGAGGGCGCGCAAAGTTGTAAAAAGCAAAATGATAGGAATTCAGAGTTGATTCAAAATCATATTTGTATTAATCAACAAAGAATTTGGATTCGATTTTTTTTTTTTTGTATATATTATGGTTTCGGAAGTCCTCTTCTAACAACACAAGTGGATCATGGTTTCGACATTTTTGCAAAGAGATATAATTTTTGTAGTGAAGACGCATAAAGTTGAAACAACATAAGGACAAAAATTAAGAAATGAGTTAAAAAGAATGTCTTGATAAAGATGTATATCACAAATTATACAAATTTATGAGAAGTAACAATAAGATATGGATTTGTGCATGCTATTTATTACATAATAAAACAATAAATAAGACAATTAAAGAACTTCATACTAGCAATAATTGAATTCTTTTTATTCCAAAGGAAACTTGGGTTGTTGTTGACCTAGGAGGTAGTCCTTCAGAAAATGACAGTTTAAAATAGGATGAATTAGTAATGAACTTAAATTTAAAAAAGGGATAATTTTTTCCTAATATAGACCTTTATTATTAAATACCTGAATAGGTAGAGATGTCAACATACATGCCGCAAAGAAGTGGCAATGAAGTACTAATGTGGTATTGATAGGAAGAGAGATGAGGTTAGTTTGATTGAGCAATAGGCAAAGAAAACCCGATTTTTGCCTATAGACTTGCCTTAGATTATGAATTTATTTTTCTTGTATTGATAGTCAATGTCCAAAAGGGATTGATATTGTACGGAAAAAGGGAAAGCATTAAAAAGGAAAAGAAACAACTAACTGATTGGAGTAATTGCTATAATATAACATATGCAATATCTTGAACTTCTTCCCGACGTTATGATGTGAAGTAAAATCCATTCAAAGTGAAAATTGTGCACCATTTATAAGCCTTAAATTGAAGCCATACTGAATTCACTTGTATTTCGGCACTCCAATCAGACTCCAGCAACTTATTACTGGTAATCCTGTTGAGAAACATCTCCTCCTCAATCCGAATGCTCTTGACATTAAGGTTTTCGATAGATAGTACCCGAACAGATATGATGCAAACTTTGAATCAACGATGATATGTAATCTATTTCAAGAATTACATGTATTTTGCTTGTAGATGTGGTGGCAAAAGTAACCTCACCTATTTAACAGTGAATGCAATAAAAACCAAACTTTAATATATATATATATATACATCACATAAGTAGTAAACAAAAGGTACTTTAAAATATTTGCTTAAACAACTTGAAAACAAAATTAAGGTAAGAATTAATCCATTTTTTTTGGAAGATAACAAACAAAGGGTACTTAAAAAGATATGGGAGGTTTAAAAAGAACTGTGGATGAAGAACTCTTACAACAACAACTACTGCGTCTCAACTCCAAGCAAGTTAAAGTTAGCTATATGTGTCCTCCCTAACCATATAAACTCATCTCAAAGACTCAAACCAACAAAATACAATGAGCAGAACAAACAGAAACTTCAAATAAATATTCACAACCAATTAATTTTTCTTATCAGAATATTCACTACCAATTATTTCCTTTTAACATATTGATGACTATCAAAGTTGCACAAAAATCTAAAACTGAAGGCTACTAACAATGACACTGCTCTGAGTCAAAATTTCATATAGCATTTTCCTTTATAGATTACTTTTTTATTTTCGATTAACAACTTTTTACCTCAGTAGAGTGACTGAACATGGATGCAAGTAAAAACAAATTCTATAAAGCTTACACGAATCACCGCTGTTAATAGTTGAGGACAGGAACACCAAAAACGCTACCACCTCGTGACACTGGATATATTGAACTCCCAAAAAAAATGTCCCTTACATACTGTTTGGTCCAATAAATTGTTAGAGATTGCATAAGCAATTCAGTTTCTTCATTTTGCTTAAAACAATAAATAACAATTAGCAAATCAAAGTAGAAGAAAGAAAGATATGCAGTAACAAAATGAGCATCACTCCAGCACACACAAATGTTATTCTCAGAAATTAGAAAATAATCTTGATTAGCAGGCTCTGTTGATGTCCCATTTGATAACAAAGAAAAGTCAACCTGCAATTACAAATTTGCCAAATTTTATACATATAAGAAGTGAAAACAAAGAAAAGGTGCTTGAATTTGGTAGGATCAAAATTTTCAATAACTTTGACAACAATGGTTGCCACAGCCCAATGCATCATTGTTGTCCACAAATGTATCATTGTTTAAACAAAATTCAAACAAGACAATTTTGATCCTACTGTACCCCATACAATAGGTATTACAGCCCAGAATCCCCTGCTAAATTGCCCTGCATTGTCAAATTTGCAACCAATTTATCATCGGAAGTAGCAGAAGGATCAAATTTTTCAGAATAGGCCAGAGAAGTAGTAATGAAACCAATTGATTATCCATGCTTTGGCTCTGTTGAGGTGGATGCATTGTTTTTCAATTAGTTTATCATCCTCGTCTGTGTCAGGAATAGAAAGCTAGGAAGAGTGGGTAACGACGTCCGTTTTCTTTTGGAAAACCACAACATAGAAAGTCTGAGTTCTATTTTCAAAACACGAATCTCAAATTGTGACACCTATCCTTTAATTTTCTGGGAAGCGGATAAATTTGGCCTTTAGATAGGGATATCAAAACATATGATGAAACCAAAACTTACGTGCAATTCATAAACAATTTCGAGTTAAATTATGAGTGACTTTGTTGGGATAATACAATAGCTTAATTGATGCTTATAAGTGAATCTGTTTCTCTTTGCAAAGTATACTTAACTTACCAATCCTTTGTTTCGTTGTGAATGATTGCTTTGCCTTTTATCTTATAGGTTAAAATGTGATGCGAGAAAGCGCTCTCTGCAATAACAATTGCCGTGTCTGAAACTAATTATTGCTATTCTTTTCAGGAGTGCTTTGACACTGATTTGGTATGGGCATGCAACTTCTTTAATGAATTAAATATCGTTTGATCATATTCTTTAGTTAGCATTGTATGTTAGTTTGTGCAGTTCAGCAATGAGATTCCATTTGCATTTTGAGTTCAGGCAATTGAATCAACTGGTGCTCAGGTCATAGATCAGATGCTACGAATCATGTTTCCTAGGTTTATCGCACCAGTATGTTACAATTTCCGCCTCTACTTCACTTGGTTCTGAACAGTAAACAGCTTCTATTTTACACTTATACTTAAATATTTCAGCCTCTACTTCACTTGTTCTGAACGCTAATATTCGAATTTCTTACATAGACGAGCGTGCAAGTCCCTTTCTTTATGAGCTCAAAAATTCTGATTCCCCTTTGCAACCCTCCCCACCCCCCCCAAACACTGTTACGCGGCACCTTCCTGATGACCTTGGAAGGGCAACATAAGGCTAAGCAACCGATGTCAGTGCGGTTGCTATCCGCCAATGAGGTCCTCTCCGCACGCTAGACTAGATTGTCAGTGCCGTGCGGGAAAACCAATGTCACGAACAATTGCGGAAGCTGAAAGAGAATTGAGTTTTGAATGATGATGATGATTTTATTGATGAATGAAAGCTGATTACAAAAGATGCAGTGTCGAGGGGGAGAGACACCAATACAGAAAATTGATTGCTTGAAAATGTTTGATTGCTTGATCCCCCCTAATAATGCTTAAAAAAAATAAACCAAAGTTACATGACTTGCCCTAATAAAGCTGTAGAAGCACACTGAGTAAAAATAATGTAAACTAGCCTATAGTTACAATGAAAAGGACTTAGTTTATTACAATGTAGAAACAAGTCCGATGGCAGCAACTTTGTCTTGCGGGTCAGGGTCTGCGCGCGCGGTGCTATTGGAGCGCGCAACACTTGTTGTGTTTGCCTGAGGCTGGGCGCTGGTGCTTGGCATCAGGGTTTGTGCGCGAGGCGCTGCTGGAATGGGCCTGCAGTTGGGCACTGGTGCTTGACATCAGGGTCTGTGCGCGAGGCGCTACTGGAATGGGCCTGCAGCTGGGCGCTGACGAGGCATCAGGATCTGCGCGCGCGGTGCTGTTGTCATTGGCCAGCCGCTGGGCGCTGGCGAGAGGCATCGGTGGGGCGACAGAGGCGCATGCGCGCTTGTCACTTGGCGCAGCCAAGACCACGGGGCCGACCATGGCGCTAGGCATTGTGAGGCTTTCTAGGACGCCATGGGGCGCGGCCAAGGGGTCATGGGGCGTGTCTGGAAAGCAGCCCATGACATTCTCCCCCACCTGAGTTGGCGCCGTTCTTAGAGCCTTATGATGATGATTGTTCTGGTGGTTGATGGTTGGGAGGTCTGCGCCCCTCTGTTCTTTGAGCTTGCTGTTGTAGCAATGCAATGATTTCATGCGGCTGGCATGGAAGACTGGATGGATCTTCCACCAGGATGGAGTTTTCACCTGGTATGCGAACTTCCCAATGCATTTTTCAATGGACAGGGGTCCGATGTATTTTTGTTGCAGGCGAGGGTCATGGGTCCTCTCTGCAAACAAGTATCGCTTTGGGATGCATAGCATTACTTTGTCCCCTGCTTGATGTTGGGCAAAGCAAAGATTTTGTTCGGTGAACCTTTTTGCCTGCTCTTGGGCTTTGACGAGATAGCTCCGCACTATCCCCATGTTGCGCTCCCATTCGCTCGAGAAGTTGGCAACTCGAGGAGATTTCGGCATAGTTGATGCATTCACCGTTTGCGGGAGAAGCGGTTGATGTCCGGTAACAATTTCAAAATTACTTTTGTTTGTATGATGGCTCTTTTGAGAATTGTAACGCAGTTGAGCAGTATCCAAGAGCTTCACCCAATGCTTCTATGATCCGGTTGTAAAGTTGCGGAGATATTCGTCCAGTATATCATCGAACCAGTCTGTTTGGCCATCCGATGGTAGATGGATGTCTGAGTTGTGACTCAATGTTGACCCAAAGCACCCAAAGAGATGGGTCCAAAAGTTGCTAGTGAAGCGTGAGTCGCGCCTACTAACAATGTCTTTGGGTAGGCCCCAATGTTTGACAATGTACGAGAAGAAGAGTCGAGCTGTATCTTCTGCTGAGATGTTTTGCGGGGCTGCTACGAAGGATGCATAGTTTGAAAACTGATCTATGACAAGCAAGATGGATGCAAGATTACCGACTTGGGGCAATCCCGTGATGAATTTGAGGGAAACACTTTCCCATGGTCTCTGCGGGACATGTAATGGCTGCAAGGGTTCCGTCTGTGATGAGTGATCCGACTTATCCTTGTGGCATGGCTGACAAGTCTTCACACGCTGAGGAGCGTCACCAGTCTTTTGAGGCCGATGACTTTCCAGCGGCCATCTTTATGGGAAAGCATGGTATGGTGCAGGGCTTGGCCCCGTTTTCTCCCAACATCAGGAGTATGTTGGCATATGGTACTGGTATGGTGTTGGTCTGCCTCATGAACTCCAACCCCACTATCATGTCGAAGTCATCTATGATTGCGATGCGCAGGTCGATGCTTCCTTTGTATGGGCCAAGTTTCACTGGGACATTTGTAGCTGTTCCACCCAATGTCTGGAGTGGCGAGTTGATAGCCTTGACGCATCCTTTGCTCTTTTGCACAACTAGTCCGAGACGCTCTACCTGAGTTGAAGACAAGTAGTTGTGGGTAGCACCCGTGTCTATCAATGCGTGAATGGGCTTGCCGTTCACTTTCAATTCGACGAACATTAGGATCCTCGCTTGCTTAGGAGGCCCCTCGTCTATCTTTTCCTTGCCTTTCTTGGTGATTAGGCCTGAGCTTTTCTTAGGAGGACATGCACTAGTCCCCGCTAAGGCATGTGGGATAGAGCCAATAATTGCATTGAAAGCGCCTACCTGGTCTGATTCTGATGTGTATGATGCATCTGACTCATCCTCGATAGTTTGATGAGCATTGATCTTTATGTTTGGCATTTATTGTTCCAATATGCCCCACCGCAATGACGACATTCTGAGGGAGGCTTTCTCCCATGATTGTTGTTGATGGATGCAGCACTGTTGCTGCTGGAGGGAGGAGTCTTAGTTTTGGATGCACTCCGACCTCCCCCACTTTTGCTTTGGCCACCATTGTTGGGATGGTTACCGTTGAATCCCCCTTAGACATGCGGTTGGGTCCTGTCGTTCTGAGTTCCCAAGTGATAATCGCCAAGGCATTCTGTAGCTTGAATGTCCTTGGGCAGGGTGTCTACCCGTTGTCTCTTTAGTTTCATACGGGCATGAGGTTTCAAACCTTCTATGAATGCAAAGAGCTTGTCTTTGTCCCCATGTCGCATATGTTTAGCATGAGTGCGGAGAATTCGCGCACGTACTCCCGCACTGACCTGGTGTGGCGGAGCTCCCGTAGCTTTCTCCTTGCATTGTATTCCACATTTTTGGGGAAGAACTGCAGGCGGATGGCTGCCTTCAATTCATCCCATGTATGGAGAGTATCTTCACTGGCCTTGATGGCTTCGTATTTGACCCGCCACCAAAGTTTGGCATCGCCCTGAAGATACATGGCAGCAGTTGCTACCTTCTTCGATTCTTCCAAATGGCCCACGGCATCGAAGTATTGTTCGATGTCGAAGATGAAGTTTTCCACTTCTTAAGCATCCCGGGATCCGTCGTATGGCTTTGGCTCCGGTATCTTAAGTTTTTGTGGAATGGGGGTGAGGTTTGCTGCACCCCTGATGTGGTTGTCGCCTCCTCGAAGTAGGCTTTGTAGGGTAGCATTGACAACATTGAGCTGGCCTGTCAAGTCGTCTATGGTTTGCTGCATGGCAGTTAGTCTCTTTGCCTCTTGTTCCTGATGGGCTAAATCGCGGCACGCTCCTATTGGAGGTCCTCAAATTTGCCGTGAATATTGGCAATTTCGATGGCTGCCGTTTGTCGGTCATCCTCAGAGTCACGACTGATGTTTGCAATGTTATTTTCCGCCTGCCGCATTCAGCGGTCCAGGTCGTCCAACCTTTGCACTAAGTTGTTGTTTTGATTAGGCACCGTATCCACGATGGGTCGTAATCGGTCAACCGTCTCTTCTAGGGATGCTAGACGCTCCCCATGATTCACCATGGTCAGAAATGGTGATGATGTCAAATGTGTTCCCTCGTCTGATATCGAGCCTAGGCTTTGATACCAATTGTTATGCGGCGCCTTCCTGATGTTCCTTGGAAGGGAATGTAAGGCTAAGCAACCGATGTCAGTGCGGTTGCTGTCCGCCAATGAGGTCCCCTCCGCACGCTAGACTAGATTGTCAGTGTCGTGAGGGAAAACCAATGTCACGAGCAATTGCGGAAGCTGAGAGAGAATTGAGTTTTGAATGATGATGATGATTTTATTAATGAATGAAAGCTGATTACAAAAGATGCGGCGTCGAGGGGGAGAGACACCAGTACAAAAAATTGATTGCTTGAAAATGTTTGATTGCTTAATCCCCCTAATAATACTTAAAAAAAATAAACCAAAGTTACATGATTTGCCATAATAAAGCTATAGAAGCACACTAAATGAAAATAATGTAAACTAGCCTATAATTACAATGAAAAAGACTTAGTTTATTACAATGTAGAAACAAGTCCGATGGCAACAACTTTGTCTTGCGGGTCAGGGTCTGCGCGCGCGACACTTGTTGTGTTTGCTTGAGGCTGGGCGCTGGTGCTTGGCATCAGGGTCTGTGCGCGAGGCGCTGCTGGAATGGGCCTGCAGCTGGGCGCTGGCAAGGCATCAGGATCTGCGCGCGCGACATTGTCAGTGTGCGCGGTGCTATTGTCATTGGCCAGCCGCTGGGCGCTGGCGAGATGTATCGGTGGGGCGATAGAGGCGCATGCGCGCTTGTCACTTGGCGCAGCCAAGACCACGAGGCCGACCATGGCTCTAGGCATTGTGAGGCTTGCTAGGCCGCCATGGGGCGCGACTAAGGGGTCATGGGGCGTGTCTGGAAAGCATCCCATGACAACACACACGCACATTTTGCTTCCATATGGATGAGCATCTAGACTTTAATGCAATGCTATTGGATTAATGCAGATCTTAGTATAAGTTGGACGACCTTATTTGGACAGGGTATCCCTTTAAGTTTGGATCATTATTTCTAGCAGTGAAGGAAGACAGTGTTGAATTTTTTTTTTGCCTTGGAGAAAGGAAAGACGTTTTAAGGATGAGGCAATGACCTTTATATATTTGCTAAGAATGGAGGTTTCAATAGGTGAAGAAGGTAAGATGAGAAAGCAATCAGGATGTTCATAACCTCCATTAAATGTTTTTGACCTGTGTATGGAAGGGTTTGTTGACTCCGCCCTCCCCCCCCCCCCCCAAACCCTAGATTGTATCGTGCAGGATGATTTGGAGTTCTGAAAAGTTTTATCGGAAGGCATCTCTAACATAATGTGACTTATCGTGGATCTTGCGATATATCTACCTATCTTAATTTTAGTTTCTTATTTGGCACTCTTTGATTGCTAGTCAACGAGAGTCTTGGCGCAACTGTAGCAGTTATCACTACGGGGGATATTAGTGCACCTTGCTGCCCCTTTTCTCTTTGATTTTTAATATGTCCGCTGGATTAAAGAAATAACCTTTTAACACCAAGAGGAATGACATCCATTATCTGTGGTTAAGGGTCTTGAACCAAGTCTTGAACGAACGAAGTATGAAGTGATAAACTCAGTTGAACTGGTTGATGAGTGAAATCTAAAAGATAAATGTAATTTAATATATTTGACCATATCTTAGAAGTACTATGAGGTCTTTCAAAGGTAATCCAAAATTCTTGAAATTTTTGTTTCAAGCTGGCTTGGTCAAAAAGGTCTAGCCACTTGATTGTCTTTGATTGTATAGAATTGGTCTCCTGTTTGACATACTTAGTAGCTTTAGCAGAAAAAGTTGTACATTCTAAATAAGCTCATTGCATCTTTTCTTGCAACAAGTTACTTACTAGGGCAGGCTTTTGTCTTACTTCTTTAGGAAGAACTTGAATAAATTTGTTTTCCTTAATTTCTGAAGGAATGTATCTGCCTTACTTTAGGGAACGGAGAGTTTTCAAGCTTGCTTTAATTTTGGCTGCGAATTCAGTTTTGAGACCCGCCACTTAGGAAATTCATGTAGTGTTTAAGCTCTTTAGAGATCGGGGCGACTTTCTTGGTCTGTAGAGACGCACTGATGCACAAAAAATTTGGGCTAAGCCCAGAGAGATGGTATTGTCGTCCGTCTTACAGCCCAAGCAGCTATATATTCAAGTATAACTAAGTAGAAGCCCACTGATTACTCTAGGCCTAGTCTGAATTCCTGATCCTGAGAGCTATTGGTATTGATGTTGGATATCTTTCCTGAGGGCACATTAGTGAACCAGGACAACATTACTCTAGGTCGAAGATTTATTTTTTGAACTTCAAATATGTTTCACCTGTTGGGAATAAACCCCTTGCCAAAATAATATTCACGGTAATAAAAGTGGAATAATAATGTAGCACCGAGATACGGTAATTAAAAAGAATAAAAGAGTAACAACAACACCAAGATTTTTACGTAGAAAACCCTTTTAATAAGGGAAAAACCACGGCCTCGAGAGGAGCAACTGATATCACTATAGTAAGGAATTTTACACTTTGTAGGTCGGAGATAAATACTCCAAAGACCACTATAACACTCAAAAGAAATAACCCTCTTTTGATATTCCCACCTCACTACAATATCGCTCACTCTCTATTTTCATCACAGACTATTTTCTTATACCTTTTCTGTGAAACCTCACTCTTTCTTTCTCTCTTTGTTGGTATGTAGAAATGAGAGTTGAAGCTCTCCTTTTATAGCCAAAGCTTCACCCTCTAAAGTCTACAATATTTGATAATTTACACACACTTTTCACAATTCAACAAAGTTGACTACCAAACCAAAGAAATTCAACAAGGTTGGCTATCTAACCAAACCAAGTCAACAAGGTTGATTACCAAACCAAAGAAACTTTTATTAGGCACATGCCTAATACTTCTTCAATGAGATGGACATCATCATTCTTGTTGAATTAGTTTGGTTTGGTAGCCAACCTTGTTGAATTTCTTTGGTTTGGTAGCCAACTTTGTTAAATTGTGAAAAGTGTGTGTATATTGTCAAATATTGTAAACTTTAGAGGGTGAAGCTTTGGCTATAAAAGGAGAGCTTCAACTCTCATTTCTATACACCAACAAAGAGAGAAAGAAAGAGTGAGGTTTCACAGACAAGGTATAAGAAAATTGTTTGTGAGGAAAATAGAGAGTGAGCGATATTGTAATGAGGTGGGAATATCAAAAGAGGGTTATTTCTTTTGAGTGTTGTAGTGGTCTTTGGAGTATTTATCTCCGACCTACAAAGTGTAAAATTCCTTACTATAGTGATATCAGTTGCTCCTCTCGAGGCCGTGGTTTTTTCCCTTATTAAAAGGTTTTTCCACATAAAAATCTTGGTGTTGTTGTTACTCTTTTATTCTTGTTAATTACCGTATCTCGGTGCTACATTATTATTCCACTTTTATTACCGTGAATATTATTTTGGCAAGGGGTTTATTCCCAACAACTGGTATCAGAGCACAGGTTCTGCTCGTTCACTGAAATACTATTCACTGTCGGTAGTACTATACTTGGTGAAAAATAAAAATGTCCGGAGTAAAGTACGAGGTAGCAAAATTCAACGGAGATAACGGTTTCTCAACATGGCAAAGAAGGATGAGAGATCTGCTCATCCAACAAGGATTACACAAGGTTCTAGATGTTGATTCCAAAAAGCCTGATACCATGAAAGCTGAGGATTGGGCTGACTTGGATGAAAGAGCTGCTAGTGCAATCAGGTTGCACTTATCAGATGATGTGGTAAATAACATCATTGATGAAGACACTGCACGTGGAATTTGGACAAGGTTGGAAAGCCTATACATGTCCAAAACGCTGACAAATAAATTGTACCTGAAGAAGCAGTTATACGCCCTACACATGAGTGAAGGTACGAATTTTTTGTCACATTTAAATGTGTTTAACGGACTAATCACACAGCTTGCCAACCTCGGAGTGAAAATCGAGGAAGAAGATAAATCCATCTTGCTATTGAACTCGTTGCCATCTTCGTACGATAATTTGGCAACAACCATCTTGCACGGTAAGACTACTATTGAGTTGAAAGATGTCACATCGGCTCTTCTATTCAATGAGAAGATGAGAAAGAAGCCTGAAAATCAAGGACATGCTCTCATCACACAAGGTAGAGGCAGGAGTTATCAAAGGAGTTCGAACAACTATGGTAGATCCGGAGCTCGTGGGAAGTCAAAGAACCGATCCAAATCAAGAGCCAGAAATTGCTACAACTGTGATCAACCAGGTCATTTCAAAAGAGATTGCCCAAATCCAAGGAAGGGCAAAGGTGAAACCAGTGGCCAGAAGAATGACGACAACACAACCGCCATGGTGCAAAACAATGATAATATTGTCCTCTTTATAAATGAGGAAGAGGAATGCATGTACCTGTCAGGTCCAGAGTCGGAATGGGTGGTTGACACAGCGACATCTTACCATGCCATACCGGTAAGAGATCTTTTTTGCAGATATGTAGCAGGTGATTTCGGCACAGTGAGAATGGGTAACACAAGTTACTCAAAGATTACGGGGATTGGTGACATTTGTATCAAGACAAATGTCAGATGCACATTGGTTCTAAAGGATGTGTGGCATGTACCTGATTTGCGGATGAACTTGATCTCGGGAATTGCTTTAGACCGAGATGGATACAAGAGTTATTTTGCAAATCAAATGTGGAGACTCACTAAGGGATCATTGGTGATTGCAAGGGGAGTTTTTCATGGCACGTTGTACAGGACAAATGCAGAAATATGCCAAGGTGAATTGAACGCGGCACAAGATGAGATTTCTGTAGATTTGTGGCACAAAAGAATGGGTCATATGAGCGAGAAGGGATTGCAGATTCTTGCCAAGAAATCACTCATTTCTTATGCCAAAGGTACAACGGTAAAACCTTGTGACTACTGTTTATTTGGTAAGCAGCATAGAGTCTCATTTCAGACATCGTCTGAAAGAAAATTGAATATACTTGATTTAGTATATTCTGATGTTTGCGGCCCAATGGAAATTGAATCAATGGGCGGTAACAAATATTTTGTTACTTTTATTGATGATGCTTCACGAAAATTATGGGTTTATATTTTGAAAACCAAAGATCAGGTGTTTCAAGTTTTCCAGAAGTTTCATGCTCTAGTAGAAAGGGAGACGGGTCGAAAGCTAAAGCGTCTCCGAAGTGACAATGGAGGTGAGTACACTTCAAGGGAATTTGAAGAGTATTGTTCAAGTCATGGGATCAGACATGAAAAGACAGTTCCTGGAACCCCACAGCACAATGGCGTAGCCGAGAGGATGAACCGCACCATTGTGGAGAAGGTGAGAAGCATGCTCAGAATGGCTAAACTGCCTAAGTCATTCTGGGGTGAAGCAGTTCAGACAGCCTGTTACCTGATCAATAGGAGTCCATCAGTTCCGTTGGCGTTTGAAATCCCAGAGAGAGTTTGGACCAACAAGGAGGTGTCCTACTCGCATCTGAAGGTGTTCGGTTGCAGAGCTTTTGCACATGTACCAAAAGAGCAGAGAACAAAGCTGGATGATAAATCTGTTCCCTGCATATTTATCGGATATGGAGATGAAGAGTTCGGGTACAGACTGTGGGATCCTGTAAAGAAGAAGGTCATCAGAAGCAGAGATGTAGTCTTCCGAGAAAGTGAAGTTGGAACTGCTGCTGATATGTCAGAAAAGGCGAAGAATGGTATAATTCCTAACTTTGTTACTATTCCTTCTACTTCTAACAATCCCACAAGTGCAGAAAGTACGACCGACGAGGTTGCCGAGCAGGGGGAGCAACCTGGTGAGGTTATTGAGCAGGGGGAGCAACTTGATGAAGGTGTCGAGGAAGTGGAGCACCCCACTCAGGGAGAAGAACAACCTCAACCTCTGAGGAGATCAGAGAGGCCAAGGGTAGAGTCATGCAGGTACCCTTCCACAGAGTATGTCCTCATCAGTGATGAGGGGGAGCCAGAAAGTCTTAAGGAGGTGTTGTCCCATCCAGAAAAGAACCAGTGGATGAAAGCTATGCAAGAAGAGATGGAATCTCTACAGAAAAATGGCACATACAAGCTGGTTGAACTTCCAAAGGGTAAAAGACCACTCAAATGCAAATGGGTCTTTAAACTCAAGAAAGATGGAAATGGCAAGCTGGTCAGATACAAAGCTCGATTGGTGGTTAAAGGCTTCGAACAAAAGAAAGGTATTGATTTTGACGAAATTTTCTCACCTGTTGTCAAAATGACTTCTATTCGAACAATTTTGAGCTTAGCAGCTAGCCTAGATCTTGAAGTGGAGCAGTTGGATGTGAAAACTGCATTTCTTCATGGAGATTTGGAAGAGGAGATTTATATGGAGCAGCCAGAAGGATTTGAAGTAGCTGGAAAGAAACACATGGTGTGCAAATTGAATAAGAGTCTTTATGGATTGAAGCAGGCACCAAGGCAGTGGTACATGAAGTTTGACTCATTCATGAAAAGTCAAACATACCTAAAGACCTATTCTGATCCATGTGTATACTTCAAAAGATTTTCTGAGAATAACTTTATTATATTGTTGTTGTATGTGGATGACATGTTAATTGTAGGAAAAGACAAGGGGTTGATAGCAAAGTTGAAAGGAGATCTGTCCAAGTCATTTGATATGAAGGACTTGGGCCCAGCACAACAAATTCTAGGGATGAAGATAGTTCGAGAGAGAACAAGTAGAAAGTTGTGGCTATCTCAGGAGAAGTACATTGAACGTGTACTAGAACGCTTCAACATGAAGAATGCTAAGCCAGTCAGCACACCTCTTGCTGGTCATCTAAAGTTGAGTAAGAAGATGTGTCCTACAACAGTGGAGGAGAAAGGAAACATGGCTAAAGTTCCTTATTCTTCAGCAGTCGGAAGCTTGATGTATGCAATGGTATGTACTAGACCTGATATTGCTCACGCAGTTGGTGTTGTCAGCAGGTTTCTTGAAAATCCTGGAAAGGAACATTGGGAAGCAGTCAAGTGGATACTCAGGTACCTGAGAGGTACCACGGGAGATTGTTTGTGCTTTGGAGGATCTGATCCAATCTTGAAGGGCTATACAGATGCTGATATGGCAGGTGACATTGACAACAGAAAATCTACTACTGGATATTTATTTACATTTTCAGGGGGAGGTATATCATGGCAGTCTAAGTTGCAGAAGTGTGTTGCACTTTCAACAACTGAAGCAGAGTACATTGCCGCTACAGAAACTGGCAAGGAGATGGTATGGCTCAAACGGTTCCTTCAAGAGCTTGGATTGCATCAGAAGGAGTATGTCGTCTATTGTGACAGTCAAAGTGCAATAGACCTTAGCAAGAACTCTATGTACCATGCAAGGACCAAACACATTGATGTGAGATATCATTGGATTCGAGAAATGGTAGATAATGAATCTCTAAAAGTCTTGAAGATTTCTACAAGTGAGAATCCCGCAGATATGCTGACCAAGGTGGTACCAAGGAACAAGTTCGAGCTATGCAAAGAACTTGTCGGCATGCACTCAAACTAGAAGACAGTGCTACCTCCTCTGGATGAATGAGACTGGAGGGGGAGAGTGATGATGTCCATCTCATTGAAGAAGTATTAGGCATGTGCCTAATAAGAGTTTTCTTTGGTTTGGTAGCCAACCTTGTTGACTTGGTTTGGTTGGTAGCCAACCTTGTTGAATTAGTTTGGTTTGGTAGCCAACCTTGTTGAATTTCTTTGGTTTGGTAGCCAACTTTGTTGAATTGTGAAAAGTGTGTGTAAATTGTCAAATATTGTAGGCTTTAGAGGGTGAAGCTTTGGCTATAAAAGGAGAGCTTCAACTCTCATTTCTACACACCAACAAAGAGAGAAAGAAAGAGTGAGGTTTCACAGACAAGGTATAAGAAAATAGTCTGTGAGGAAAATAGAGAGTGAGCGATATTGTAGTGAGGTGGGAATATCAAAAGAGGGTTATTTCTTTTGAGTGTTGTAGTGGTCTTTGGAGTATTTATCTCCGACCTACAAAGTGTAAAATTCCTTACTATAGTGATATCAGTTGCTCCTCTCGGGGTCGTGGTTTTTTCCCTTATTCAGAAGGGTTTTCCACGTAAAAATCTTGGTGTCATTGTTACTCTTTTATTCTTGTTAATTACCGTATCTCGGTGCTACATTATTATTCCGCTTTATTACCGTGAATATTATTTTGGTAAGGGGTTTATTCCCAACAACTGGTATCAGAGCACAGGTTCTGCTCGTTCACTGAAATACTATTCACTGTCGGTAGTACTATACTTGGTGAAAAATAAAAATGTCCGGAGTAAAGTACGAGGTAGCAAAATTCAATGGAGATAACGGTTTCTCAACATGGCAAAGAAGGATGAGAGATCTGCTCATCCAACAAGGATTACACAAGGTTCTAGATGTTGATTCCAAAAAGCCTGATACCATGAAAGCTGAGGATTGGGCTGACTTGGATGAAAGAGCTGCTAGTGCAATCAGGTTGCACTTATCAGATGATGTGGTAAATAACATCATTGATGAAGACACTGCACGTGGAATTTGGACAAGGTTGGAAAGCCTATACATGTCCAAAACGCTGACAAATAAATTGTACCTGAAGAAGCAGTTATACGCCCTACACATGAGTGAAGGTACGAATTTTTTGTCACATTTAAATGTGTTTAACGGACTAATCACACAGCTTGCCAACCTCGGAGTGAAAATCGAGGAAGAAGATAAAGCCATCTTGCTATTGAACTCGTTGCCATCTTCGTACGATAATTTGGCAACAACCATCCTGCACGGTAAGACTACTATTGAGTTGAAAGATGTCACATCGGCTCTTCTACTCAATGAGAAGATGAGAAAGAAGCCTGAAAATCAAGGACAGGCTCTCATCACAGAAGGTAGAGGCAGGAGTTATCAAACCAGACCCCACGGTGTGGTATAATATTGGGTATGTTGTTGTTGCCTCTCTCCTTTTCTTAACCCCCCGCCCCCGCCTTAAATAACCATATTTGAAGCGGTAATGTAAATTTATTTCCCTTGGTAACTAAAAGTTTTAGCAGGAAATTACACCAAATGACCTTGAAAATGGATGGTCTTGATTTTTTTACCTCTGCTTGGCCCATGTTCAAACCTTTAAGTCAAAAGTTAAAAGTGTTGTCGTAGGAAAGCAAAGGACAACAATTGTTAAACTTAAAGTTCTGCTCATGGGGTAAGCGGAGTAAAAAAATCAATAATGGCACCGAAGTGTCCTATTTATGCAAATCACCCAAGTTTTTGAGAGTTGTAGCTTTACCTTTTGTTTTCTTTTCACTTGGAGACAAGGTAAGAAGGTAGGAAATGTAAGTCAATGACAAATTAAAGTTGATTTTTTAGATTAAACTCATTTTCTGTGTGCATTTCCCTCTTAGACAGATTACGGAAATAACTATTTAGGTCTTGTGAAAGGACACATATTATACCAGTACTTTCTTTGTGAAAGCTCACAACACTTTGCATTCACATGAAAATTATAAGTGACTAGATAATTTGGCTTCATTTGATTGGATACACCACTTTTTCAATATGCCAAGTTACAAAACTACAAACGATAATGGCGAGATAATATTTGACTTCTGATTAAAAGAGATCAAACATATTCTTTCATCTATAACTAGACATTTACTAAAATACTTTCATGAAATAACAATATCGTCCACTGTTTATGCAATGGACCCATGCAAAAGTCTCTTGAAAACTTATCTAAGAGTTGTGGTGGGATGAATGAGATTCCTCTAATCTTAAGTAGAGATTAGATTTTAGATTCGAGCTCTGAAAATGAAGAAATTTATGATAAGGAACAACTTTTCCTTTATGAGTCTTATGCGATGTGAATCTAAATAGTCGAGCCAGTGAATTTCCAAATCAGATGGCTATAAAACAAAGTTTAACTTATCTAAAACTTAGGATTCCAAAATAATAAGTCCATCTCACATTCCCAAAACCCTATTTACCACGCATTGACATGTTAAGCCAATGTGATTTGTTTCCCACCATTTTTTGGCTTCTTGGAGATGGGGTTTTGCTAATTCCTTTGCAAATGATAAGATAAGTGCAGAGGGAGACAAGAAGCGGCGAAAGATGAATGATATATATGAATGACAGATGACCTAACATGACTACACTATTTTTGGTTCATCCCAATGCTATTGTCTTTAGGGAAATGAACATATGTAAAGAGTTTATATTATCCTTGGACTAGCTCTGAAGGGTATTGGGTTGAGAATCATGAGGTATTATATAATCAAATTATATTGGAGATAAAAACGCTAGGTGATTTTTTCCTATTTAAGTCTTGATATGACTTACCTGCAGGTACTACTTGTGTTGATAGGAGGTAGCAGATATATACCTCATGAAATTAATCGAGATGTACGTAAGCTGGTTCGAATACTATGATTATGAAAAAAGTTTTATCCGGGGAAACATCTCCAACATGTTATGTACAATCATACCTAATTAATCATTTATGCATGGCTTTTTTTTGCTAAAGTTGGATTACGTTATTGGACTATCTTCTTGTTCTTTTTTCTCTAGTTTAGTCATATGTGATATAATTGATAGGTAACGTCGACCAGAAAAAGAGTAACACATATTATTTCGATTGAAAATCTTGACCAAAGTAAATGTGGCACCTATTATAAATTAGAATAAATTATAAATTGGTTTTCGGTTCTAGTTCAATTCGACTACGTAATCATTATATTGATATTGTCTAATTAGGCTTATTCGAGAATATAGTGCAGTTGATGTGATCAATCACAAGTTGAATGATTATCATGTAATTTATTCACAAAGCTTATAGCATGGAGGGAAAAAACATGACAACCGAAAAGATTGTTCCTAGGTTGTAGGTGTATACAATCGAAAAGATTGTACTGTGGAATTATTTAGGGGTCGTTTGATAGGATGTATTAGATAAAATAATGTATGTATTAGCTTTGTGTATTAATTATATCTTGTTTGGTAGACGTTTTGAACCTATGCATTAGTTATACATCCTATTTAGTACTATCCTATGCATAACTAATGCATAGAAAACCATGGGTATTAACAATGCAATGGGTTTTAATGCATGCATTAGTTTAGTTAAAGACAAAATTGTCTTTCAAAATTTATGCTTGATTAAAATATGCTAGTTATTTTATTAATGCAAGTTTAAAATAATCCAAATAGTGAGAAATAAAATTATATCTCTAGTAAATAAATAAATACTTAGCATATTTCTTTTTTTATAAATAAATATTTAGTTCTATATTACAATATAGGTAGACAAATCAAATAATTTTTTTAAAACTTTTTCATATAAAAACATTTCTCAACATATGTTTTTTTTTAAAAGTTAGAGTGATGGACTAATTTTGAGGGCATTTTTGTAAACAAGCAATTCTTTTAGAAATTGTGCAACGCTTTAATACATTAAACCAAACAATGGATAAGCAATATGTCACCATAACTAATGCAAGCATAACTAATATCAGCATTACTAATACACCCTATTCAGCATTATTCTTATGCCCCTACCAAATGACCCCTTAGTGTATGTTTTAAATTGTATACTATACATTTATAGTTTAATACGACCAGCTATATATCTAATGAATTTTGTTTGAGTTTCATGACATTTGTGATACAAGTACTGCTGTCAATTTAAGTTTTTTTTTTTTATCACCGAGCGAGGATTGTGGTGAAATTGATATGATTCTTTCATCCTTAACTAGAGGTGTCGTGTCCAGGCTCCAAATATGGAAAAAAAAAATTAGTAGGAAACACATTCCCCTTAATAAATTTTACATGACCCGAATTTGAATTAGTCGGGGTGAGAAGCTAAAAATAGATCTTTCTTTGGTCGCAGAACGAGAAGAAATTCATTGTATGGTAATCTCTTGGAATGGAATCAATGGCTCATCCCGACACCTTTTATTTCTGTCTTTTTCTCTTATTCATCAGTTGTTATATTGTGAAAGCGCCAAAAAAATAAAAAATAAAAAAATACACACACACACAGAACATGCGAGAATAAAAGTGGCTATTAGTGTCATCTCCAACCAAGCTTATACAGTAATTAAATAGAATCAAACAAATTCCCTTTAATTTGTCGTGCGCTGGTATATGTGAGGTTGCCATACGTTGGCCCCCCTATAGAACATTCCGTCTTTTCATATTTAATAATTCTAGCATTACTCCCTTCGGTTCATTTTAATTGATTTTCTGGTTACTTTTACAAATTAAAGAATTTATTTTTTAATATTAATTAATAATAAAATTGATCATATTAACCTTAATTTATTCATTAGAAATATGATAAATACTCATAGGCTCTTTAATCCAAAGATAACTTTTGAAGAAAAAAAAATTAATTCCTTTTTGAAATCTGAAAAAATCAAATATTGTGAACCACGAAAATATACCAAAAAATTAATTAAAGTGGACAGAGGGAGTATAAATTTAATATTTGTCCGACACACTTCTTTCTATAATCACCTATGCTAAGGAAATTTATGTCTTCTTGTATATATACTCTCTCTAATATTCTTATAATGAAATAGATTAGAAAAACATGGTGTTAAAAGAATCAAAATTTTTATGTATGTTTTGGTTTTTCTGTTTTATATTTTGTTTACAATATATCCTGTGCTATGAAAGAAGAGTTACTAAAGATGATTAAGAAACGAAATATAAAGGACAAAGATAAAATGAGCTTTAATTACACATCTTTCTCTATTAATGCAGTTTGAACTTAAAGGTCAATAAAAAGAAAAAAAGAAGAACAAGAAAAAAGAAAAGTAAGGATTGTTGCTAGACTATTTTCTATTTTGATTTAAGTATTTCAAAATTTACTTTCATTTTCAAGGTTTGAACTCAAAATTTTTATCTTTCTGATTAAGAATAAAAGAATCTCAACTAATTCATTACGGTAGCTATTGCAAAATTATTAATTTGGACGTTTTTATTACATGTTTGCTATAAATTAAAGTTGTACACGGTCGAAATTAGGTATACCCGATTTTAAGGGCTCGAGGGGCCTCCTTAAGCCCGAGTTCAGGATGGGTCGAGTTCGAGCTCGATGGACCAAGCTCGAGCCCGATGACAGAGTACAAGACCCGAGGATCAAAGTACGCGATGAGTATCGAAGCCGAGTATGCCCAACCCCGAGATGGTGCCGTTATGAGATTGCAGCAGAAAGGGCAAGATTCCCGCCACGTCCCCAAGATCATGGCGTAAATTCCGGAATAGATTTGTACGAATTGGTACAAATCCGTACTAGGTGGTTAGACAACTGTCCCAATGAGATTCCTTACTGTAAATAAAAATGTACCTTATTTAGGGTTCCCCTATTATATAAAGGGGACACCAATCATTTGTGATGATCATCAATCATTGGAAAAGCAATATACTCTCTTACTTTCTTGTTCATTGCTCATCAGAATTGTCCTTTAACTTTTTTATTCTTACTTCATTGTTCTTGACCCACCTCGAGGTTACCTTAGCTCGAGGTCGAGACTAGCTTGGACACTGGTCTGATTTTATTTCCTTCTCTCATTTATTCATCAGATTTCTTGGTTATTAATTAGTATTGAATAAAATCACGTATCTTTAAAACCACAAACAAGTGTAATTGTTACTCGTATTTTTGAGGTAAATAGTTTGGCGTTCACCGTGGGACCAAAGATAATAATGGTTATTTCAGTACTGGTTCTTATAACACACGTTATTTTCACACTTGTTCTTGTCAAAGATTCTTTGTTTTCAGGTTAAACTATGTCAAACTCACATAACGCGCCCGAACATGGTGATGACAGTCTTGGGTTCCACGGAGAAAATGACAACATAATTGCTCCAGGGGTCAGGGTGCCACCGGTTAACCCTGGGGAAGTGCCTGCTGCCGACCAGGTCGATGTCAATTCGCACATTGCTATGAATGCAGATTTAGGTGTGGATCCTGGAGCGAGTGTGCACAGGGAAGGCCGAACAAGGGACCAAGGAACTCAGGGCATAGGAGACGGGGGAGTTAGTCTCCAAGTGATATTCGAGATGTTACAAGCTCAATAGATTGTTATCGCTCAGCTTCAAAGTCAGCATAAAACTCCAAGTGTGGTCGAACCAGGAATCACTCGCCGTATTGAGCCGGTGCTTGAAAGATCGAATGATAATGGCTCGGGGACTGACCCTACGATTATGAGGATGCTCGAGGAGCTCACTAAAAGAATCAAGTCTGGAGAGAAAAAGATTGAGGATAATGACAAAAAGATGGAGACATATAACTCCCGTGTTGATCAAATACCGGGGGCACCCCCGATCTTGAAAGGATTGGATGCCAAAAAATTTGTACAAAAGTTGTTTCCCCCGAGCGCGGCTCCGATGCCCATCCCCAAGAAGTTTCGTATGCATGATATACCAAAATAAAATAGGACGAGCGATCCTAATGAATACATTACCTCGTATACTTGCGAGATTAAAGGAAACGACTTAAATGATGATGAGATTGAGTCGGTATTGTTGAAAAAATTTGGGGAAACTTTGTGAAAGGGAGCAATGATTTGGTATCATAATTTGCCACCGAACTCTATCGATTCATTTACTATGTTAGCAGACGCCTTCGTGAAAGCACATGCCGGGGCCATAAAGGTTGCGACAAGGAAATCAGATGGTTTTAATATAAAATAGAGGAATTATGAGATGCTAAGGTATTTCGTATCCCGATTTCAAATGGAGCGAATGGAATTACCACCGGTCTCGGATGATTGGGCAGTACAAGATTTTATACAGGGGTTGGACGAACGGAGTTCGATCGCGTCACGACAGTTGAAGCAAAATCTGATTGAATACCCAGTTGTGACTTGTTCAGACATACATAAAGTTACCAACCGAAGATCAGGGTCGAGGACGACCAGTTGGGAGCCCCTTCGGGTTCGATTCATCCTAATAGATTGGCAGTTAAGGCCTCGAGGGATACAAATAGAGAACCAAGATCAAACAGGGAACAGTATCAGCCATATGTCGATTAGAAAAACAACAGCTCGGGGCGTAACCCTCCTTGGAATGATCGAAGAAATGATCGAGGTCAAAGCTCTCAAGGACTTATGAGTAAGAACGATTTTGATAGACATACCAATCCTGCGAAAGCACCTCGGTTGTTGGAGTATAAGTTCAGCGTAGATGCATCATGGATCGTGTCAGCTATTGGAAGAATCAGAGCGCCAGGTGACCCAGGCCTATACAAACCGATCCTTCTTAAAGGAATCCAAACTTGATGTTTAAATATCATGGCACACATGGCCATAAGACCGAAGACTACAGGCAGTTGAGGGAGGAGGTAGCTCGATTGTTCAACGTGGGTCATCTTCGAGAGTTTCTCAGTGATCGAGCTAAGAACCACTTCAGGGAAAGAGATGCAAACAGAAAAAATGATCATGAAGAACCACAACATGTAATTCATATGATCATTGGCGATGTTGATGTTCCACAAGGACCTAGGTTCAAACACACCAAGGTGTCGATCACCAGAGAAAAACAAACTTGGAGTTATGTGCCCGAAAGCGTCCTATCATTCAATGATGAAGAAGTAGAAGGCATATCACAGCCGCACAATGACGCCCTGGTAATTTCTATTTTGTTAAATAAAGTTCAAGTTAAATGTGTTCTAGTGGATCTAGGTAGCTCAGCAAACATAATCAGATCAAGGGTCGTAGAGCAGCTTGGCCTGCAAGACCAAATTCCTAAATGGCTTCAACATGGCAAGCAAAACAACAAAGGGGGAGATAATCCTACTAGTGAATGTGGCCGGGACCATCCAAGATACAAATTTCCATATCATCGAAGGCGACATGAGATATAATGCACTACTCGGGAGGCCGTGGATCCACAACATGAGGGCAGTACCTTCAACCCTTCATATGATGATGAAATTACCAATAATGGATGGTGTGAAAACGGTTTACAGAAAACAACACGCTGCAAAGAAATGTTTGCAGTCGATGAGGTGACTCCGATACCGTGCCTCCGACCTTGGAAAAATCGAGCACCAAAGATAAGCAGACGACCAAATAGCACTCACCGCCCCCAGCCTTGACCAAATCAGATGAACAAGTAATCGAAGAAGAAGAAGAGTATTTTCTTACTCCTCGAAATTTGTTGCTCTCGAAGAGTCAGATGCAACCAAGTCAACGGTCGAGGAACTGGAACAAGTCATAATGATCGAGTGCATGCCCGAGAAAAAGGTATACCTGGGAACGGGGTTAACCGCTAAACTCAGGAAAAAAACTCATTCAATTTCTTATCGATAAAATGGATTGTTTTCTTGGTCGCATTTAGACATGACAGGGATCCCACCAGAAATAACAACACACCGGCTAAGCCTCGGCCCCAGGTTCAAACCAGTAAAGCAAAAAAGAAGGCCCCAGTCCGAGGTGAAGCATGCATTTGTAAAGGATAAAGTAACTAAACGTCTTAAAATAGGGCCTATTCGGGAGGTAAAGTACCCCGAATGGTTAGCCAACGTAGTTGTAGTCCCAAAAAAGGGGAACAAACTGAGAATGTGCGTAGATTATAAGGATTGAACAAGGCATGCCCCAAAGACTCTTTTCCACTGCCTGGTATCGATCGCATGATCGATTCCACGACCGGCCACGATATCCTTACCTTTCTCGATGCCTACTCCGGGTACAATCAAATTCAGATGATCCCGGAGGACCAGAGAAGACCTCGTTTATCATTAAATTTGGAACATACTGTTACAATGTAATGCCCTTCGGGCTAAAGAATGGTGGAGCTACATACCAACGCCTAGTTAACAAAATGTTCGAGGAACAGATAGGCAAATCAATGGAAGTTTACATTGATGATATGTTAGTTAAATCCTTGCGCATAGAGGACCATTTGATTCATTTGCAGGAAACATTCAAAATCTTGAGGGAGTACAACATAAAGCTTAACCCAGAAAAATGTGCCTTCAGGGTCGGCTTAGGAAAATTACTCGGCTTCATGGTATCAAATCGAGGAATTGAAATCAATCTCGATAAGATCAAGGCGATCGATGATATCACCATCATAGACAACGTGAAAGCTATACAAAGGCTAAACGGACGGATAGCTACCTTGGGCCTATTATTTTGAGGTCGTCAGATCGAAACCACAAGTTTTTTTCCTTACTCAGAAAGAAAAATAATTTCACATGGACCCCCGAATGTCAACAAGCATTGGAAGATTTGAAACGATACTTATCGAGCCCACATCTGCTTCACACTCCGAAGGCGGATGAGAAGTTGTATTTATACTTGGCGGTGTCCGAAGTGGTGTATTAGTTCGAGAGGATCAAGGTACGCAATTCCTTGATTATTACGTGAGTCGAACCTTAGGAGATGCTGAAACTAGATACCCACATCTATAGAAATTGGCACTTGCATTAATAAGCACATCTAGAAAACTGAAGCCATATTTCCAGTGTCGCCCCATATGTGTGTTAACTACTTATCCTCTCCAAAATGTTTTGTATAAGCCCGAGCTATCGGGCCGATTGGCCAAATGAGCAGTCGAACTTGGCGGGTATGATATTGAATATCAACCCCGGACGACCATCAAGTCTCAAATCTTGGCTGACTTCGTGGCCGATTTCATGCCAACCCTCGTACCCGAAGTACAAAAGGAACTTCTATTGAAATCGGGTACAACATCGGGGGTATAGACCCTTTTCACGGATGATGCCTCGAATGTGAAAGGGTCCGGGCTCGGCATTGTTTTGAAGCCACCCACAGGGGGCACTATCAGACAATCTATCAAAACTACTAGGTTAACTAACAATGAGGCCGAATATGAAGCCATGATTGTAGGTCTCGAGCTAGCTAAAAGCTTGGGGGCAGAAGTCGTCGAAATCAAATGCGACTCTCTATTGGTGGTGAACCAAGTAAATAAAAGCTTCAAAGTTTGAGAGGATAGAATGTAGAGGTATTTGGACAAGTTACAGTTGACGTTGCACCGCTTCAAGGAGTGGACCCTGAATCACGTGCCTCGAGAGAAAAATAGTGAGGCCGATGCGCTCGCAAATCTGGGATCATCAGTCGAAGAAGACGACATTGTCCCGGGGACTATCATCCAGTTATCGAGATTTGTGGTCGAGGAAGGTCATATCAAGATAAATTCTACGAGTTTGACTTGAGATTGGAGGAATAAGTATATCGAATATTTGAAAAATGGAAAGCTCTCATCGGATCATAAAGAGTCAAGGGCTCGACGAACCAAGGCTGCTAGGTTCACATTAGATGAAGATGGGACGTTGTACAGGAGGACGTTCGATGGACCATTGGCAGTATGTTTAGGGCCGGGGGACACTGACTATGTTCTATGAGAAATCCACTAAGGCACTTATGGTAATCACTCCGGCGCCGAGTCCTTGATCCGCAAAATTATCAGAGCAGGATATTACTGGGATAACATGGAGAAAGATACTAAGGAGTTTGTTAGAAAATGTGATAAATGTCAAGGTTTTCACTGATGATTCATCAGCCCGGAGAGCAACTTCACTCAGTCTGTCCCCGTGGCCTTTTATGAAATGGGGAATGGATATCATTGGCCCTCTACCAATGGCCCCAGGTAAAGCTAAATTCATTTTGTTTATGACTGACTACTTTTCTAAATGGGTGGAAGAATAGGCCTTCGAGAAGGTCAGATAAAAAAAGGTTATTGACTTCATCTAGGACCACATCGTGTGTCGTTTCGGGATACCCACCAAAATCGTATGCGACAATGCAAGCAATTCATCGGCAGCAAGGTAAAAGAGTTCCTTGAGGCACACAAAATAAAGAGGATTTTATCAATGCCATACCATCCGACCGGAAATGAGCAGGCTGAATCAACAAACAAGACTATTATTCAAAACTTGAAGAAACGGTTGAACGACGCTAAAGGGAAATGGAGAGAGGTTCTGCCCGAGGTTCTTTGGGAATATCGAATGACATCGAAGTCCAGCAGGGGGCAACCCTGTTCTCCCTAGTATATGGCTCCAAGGTTTTGATTCTAGTCGACGCCGGGGAACCTAGCGCCAGATTTTGACATGCATCGGAGGAATCAAATAACAAAGCTATGAATACTAGCCTCGAGCTATTAGATGAAAAATGAGAAGCTGCGCTTGTTCGGATGGCTGCGCAGAAACAAAGAATCGAAAGATATTATAATGGAAGGACCAACCTCTGACACTTCGGAATCGGGGACTTAATTCTACGGAAAGTCACCCTCAACACTCGAGACCCGAATGAAGGGAAATTAGGCCCAAATTGGGAAGGACCGTACCGAGTCCTTGGAGTTATTGGTAAAGGATCTTACAAACTTGGTACGATGGAAGGCAAACAATTGTCAAATAATTGGAATATATCACTACTCAAACGATATTACTGCTAATGTATGACCTTCTTCTTTTTTCCATTTGAATTTAAAACTAAATCATTACAGGTGTTCGATCGAAGACGTCGATGGCACCTTTCTACACGAAGACCTTAGGTTTTAAAGCACGCGTTGCACTCTTTTTCCCTTAGATCGGGTTTTATCCCAAATGGGTTTTCCCGTCGAGGTTTTTAATGAGGCAACAATTATGTGTTACCTAAGGAAAATTCAACAGTATCCAAGGTTCCTTTTCAATAAACCTTGAATACTGGGGGGAATCACCCTCGGAGGCTATATTTTCGAGGAAAATACTTCTCGCCAAAGAGGGCCTCGATAGAAAAACCATATAATGGGCCAAACGGTCAGATAAACCGTGTCCATATAGAATAGCCGAGCCCCGTTGGCAAAACATATACACATGTATTAATTATTCAAATAAGCATTCCTTCTATATCACAATACTTTGTGTCTCAAAGAAATTTGCTATTATACGAATTACATACTTGTGATTCTGTGAGAAATGGCTCAAGGGCCAAAACGTAAATGCACCTCGAATACTCGGGGACTGTCATCGACAGTCAACATACTCGAGTTTAAACTCGAATTTACAAGACCTAAAAGAGGCATCGCTCGACGCAAAGGCCAAGGCCATCATACTCGGGGACTAACCTTTCGGACAAATTCGAAAGGTTATCGGGAAATAAGTCTAAAAGACACACCCGAAGGCCATGACCATATTAAAAACTATGGTCATATAAGAAAGGTTATGGCCGAAATAATGCGGCTCAGAGATGTCCTACTTCCGCCATAAGTTAAAGGCCTTCAAACACTTTGAAAACCCAGTTAAATAAGGCTACCCTCGGCAAAAGCAAATGAAAAAGGTTTCGATAGAATCAACCCTCGAATAATTTAAGGGCTTTGAACGTCAACCTTCGAAAAGCCTCAAGAGATATTAACACGAATGGGTTCTAATCGATTGAACCCTCGAAAAAACCAACGGGTACAGAAAAACACATACTAAGGCATAAAGAAATTTTCACTAAGTTTTTTAGCCGAAAGGAGGGAGAAATTATAGCCGTCTTAGAGGCCGAATTAGCCCAACTTAAAGAGTCTAAGGTCCGACCTAAAAGAGCCTAAGGGCTAATGTAAAAGAGCCTAAGGACCGAAGCATGTAGAGTTCGAGACCTTGCTCTCACTCAATCGGACTCAAGAGTCCCATCATCTCGAGCTCGCATCAAATCGACTTAAGCATAGCTCAATGATTAACAAAAACCTTAAGAGGTATTCTAATATAAGTTCAAAGATCGCCTTGATCACTAAAAAACCTAAGGGTTTGTTCTATTCCGAGTTCGAGCCAATGCTCACTTGATCATTGAAATTGTAACATAAAAAATTTTCACAAATAAAGACGAAGCAGAATTCAATACAAATCGGAGATAAAGAAAAAAGAAAGGAAATTCCTCATATTCATTAAGAGTATTTACAATGCCCACAAGGGGCCTTATACAAAAACAAAAAACAAAAGAGCAAGAGAGCTTAATCTACTTTGGGAGCCACGTCCTCGGGAACCGCACCCTCGGGAGCCGCATCTTTGAGAGCCGTATCTTCAGGAATCTCCTCCCCGGGGAATTCATCTTCATCTCCTCCGCTCTTGGAGCCACTGGCGGAATCTTCGTCATCGGAAAGTAAAGCGGCAGCCTCGTCCTCCAAAGTTTTTGCCTTTTCAATATCAGCTGAGAGGTCGAAGCCACGAGCGTGCACCTCCTCGAGAGTTTCTATCTGGTATTGTCGCCTGCCATGGTCGAGAGCACATGATAATTTGACTTCAGCTACAACGGAGATCTCCTGAGCCCGAATGTTAGCAGTTTCGACGTCAGCTCGGTAAGAGGACACAAACTCCTCTGCTTCCGATTTGGCCTTCACAATCTCGGTGGCCAATTTAGCTTCGAGCTCCTCAATCTTTCGGCTCCGGGCCAGGCTTTCCCCCATTACATTTTGAAGCTGGTGCTTAATCGAAGTCAGTTGATCCTGAAGTGTGTCTTTCTCCAAGGCGAGACAATCCATATGTTGCTTTCACCCCAAGGTCTCGGCCTTTTTCACCATGAGCTTTTCTCGAAGCTGCTCCAACAGCTTGCCCTTCTGTTGGACCTGCAAAGTTGAAGTGTTAATCGCTAAATCAAATGAATGCATAACAGACCCTCAAAGGCTATATTACATTTTCAATAAGCTCAGTCTATTCTTGAAGAATCTTCGCCAATTCAACTCAGAGATCCCCGATCTTCTCCTTTTTCTGTACATAGAGGCACTTAAGGCTGTCCCTCTCTTCTACCAGCTTCTTGAGTTCGGCTTCGCATCGGGCAAGCTAGGCTCGAGATTCAAAAAATGCTTGTCGATGAAGCGCCACAGCCTTCACACAAAGAAAAGGAGTCAGACTTAGAAAAATGAGAATAAAACTCGAGCGTAATTATGAAGACAAAAACTTACTTGTTTGATAAGCCTCTAGGCCTCATCAAAGATAAATAAGGCGTCAGGATCAGGACCATCTTCGACCCCTACAAGGCACTCCCGAAAAATATCACTCTCTTCATGGGTTGTCCCCACATCAGGAGTCCTCATGGCCTGGGCATCTTTGAATTGCCTTTCAGAGAACACAGGGCCCATCGGCGAGTCATCTATATTGATTAGCCAAAGTGATTCACTTGGTATATTATCCTCTCTTTGGAGGGTCTCGGAACTAGGCTCCTCTGGCTCACCTACTAAATGTCCCCCGGGACGAGATGCATTCTTACCACCTGATGGCTCAGGGACTCTGCTCGAGCTCCCCTCCAAAATTTCTTCGGTTCGAGAATGAACCGCATCAGTCATCACCGATTTGGCGGATTTCGAAGCCCCAGTGCTTCCTTTTTTCCTAGCTACCAGCAGGCAACCATCATCTTCTCCCTCCTCCTCGTCATCCCGAAGATGTTGGACCGTTTCTCCAAATAGGGCTGGAGGATCGGCCCTAGGATTTCGAGCATTACTTTTCTTGGGCTTCGAGGAATTCACAGGCAAAGCCCTTTTCCTTTTCTTCTCCTTGGTTTTCTTTGGGATTTCTTCTTCACCGGGCGGGAGCGCCCGCATAGCAATGGCGTATCCGAGGCTTGTGTAATGGTAAAGTGAGTCTTTCGCTAAGGAAAATCAATATGTGAACAAGATAACTCACCATGATTTTTAGCTTCCTATCGACCCTTGGCCAAATCACGCCAACTGCATTCCGTGTATGAAGAAGTAGTGGCCAGTTGTCGGACCCAACTCACATAGCTTCCGTCTATGTTGTACAATCAACCTTACTAGTTAACTGTTAACAGATCTCCAATATTGATAATAATTATCAAGTGCTTATTCAGAATTTGTGTTTACCTCGAAAATTTGAGTAACAATTAAACTTGATTAGTGATTTTAAAGATATGTGATTTAGTTCAATACCGATTAATAATCAAGAAAATATGAAGTAGAAATGAAAGATAGTAGTGAATCAAACCAATTATACTTGACAGTGGTGACCTCGAGACGGTGACCTCGAGGCGGTTTAGGGCAACAAGAACAGTTAAGTAATCAAAATAAAGTAATAACAATGGAGCTAAAGGACAATGCTGATGAATAGTAAAAAAGGTAGAGAGTATTCTTTGCTCAGTGATGATAATGTCCCCTTACAAATGATTGGGGTCCCCTTTATATAATAGGGGAGCCCTAAATAAGGAATATTTCTATTTACAGTAAGGAATATTCTTGGTACAACTGTCTAACCGCCTAGTACGGAATAATACAATCATATTCTGGGATTTGTGCCATGACTTTGGGGACATGGTAGGAATCTAACTCTTACTGATACAAATCCCAATGGTACTATTTCAGGGTCGAACACACTCGACCTCGGTATGCATCGTGCTTCGCCTTCGAACTCAGGCATGGTCCCTCGAACTCGAACTTGATCTTGCCCAAACTTCGAACTTAGGAGGTGCCCCGAGCCTAAAAATCGAAGGGTTATGGTCTCGACCGTATACCGATAGTCCCCGCATTTCTTAGAATAAGATGATAAGAAATGATTTGAACCTCGATTTTCTCGAACCTCTCATGATGATGTCATGCTCGTGATGTAGGCACTTGAAGTGATCGGAAATGTCATGTAAGCATGCTTCCCCAAAACATCAAATGCGTTACAGCATTGGTCGGCCACTTGCGCCGCCGATTCCATCGTCAGCCTTTTATAAATAAGAGGATGCAAAAAACTGTACTTATATCATCTTCATCTACTTTCGATCCTTTCCCTTCTTTACTTCCTTCTCTAACCATCTATTTCCATGGTTCGAATCTGAGATCTCAAGGTCACATGGAAACAACTTTACCAGTTACGCCAAGGCTCTCCTTTTCAAAGCTTCGACTCGAGACAATCTGGTATGACACTTCATTCCTTTTGCTTTCTATGAAATGAGATGGCACTATCATCTACTAACTTTTGCATCCCACACCGGAATAATGTTCCAAGGATGAACACTCTTGGGTCGTTGCTCGTGCATCTTGCAACCCTTTTGGTTTTTCTTGTGATAGAAGATGAAGCTACATCTTCTGGTTTTCCCTTTTGATCTTTTTCTTTTGATGTTTGTTTTAACGGATTTTGGCCCAAAATCTCAACGGAATGCTCAATCTCGGCTGTTGAAGACATAGTTACATTTATCGAGGGCCTTCTGCCCTAAATCTCTTCGGGCACACAAACGTTTCCAAAGATTAAGATGGTATCCCCCGGAAGGAGGTTCCTGAAGATGACACTCTCGAGGACGTGGTCTTAAAAGTAGATTAGGTCCTTGGCTTTTGTTTTTTGCTTCTTTGTTCCTATGTAAGTACTCTCCGTGGATGTTGTAGTTATATTTTGTAACCGTCTCTTGTAAATATAAAGGATCCCTTTGTCTCCCTATTGGCTCATGTTGAATTCCATTCCATTTTTACTTGTGGAAAATTTGATTATATAACTTTTAGCAACAAGTCCAAATATCAGAATCCGGATATAATAAACCCTTAGGCTTCTAATCGATCAATATAATACCTCTTAAGGCTCTTGTTGATCTTCGAGCTAAGCTTAAGTTGATTTGATGCGAGCTCGGGACATCGGGACTCCCTAGTCCGAGTTGAGTGAGCGCAAGGCCCCGACTTTGAAATAAAGCTTGCCTTTAGGCTTCATGGATAATCACTGAGTGAGAATTTTCCCAAGTTCGGGTAGCCCTTGGGCTTAGTAATCGATCGAGCATTTGCTCGAACTTGAATAGAGTTAGCCCCTAGGCTTTTCTATAGTCCCCGAGTGAGAATTTTCCCGTAGCCCTCGGGCTTAGTAGTCGAGTGAACACTTTGCTCAAACTCGAGATAGATCGATAAAAAATGAATTAATCCTCAGTGCCTCGATCCTGGTGCTAATATTGTGACGTCAACGACTGAAGTGACTGAAAGGTTGCTTTTCGTGTGGTTCCCAAAGCTATTAATTAGAGGCGACTGACGGTCGGCTTTTCAACTTCCTCAGTACGCTTAAATGACCTTTATAAATAGATAAACTTCACATTCTTGCAAACTTTATTCTCATATAGTTTCCAAAGTCTCATTAGCTCTTTTAGTTTCTCTGAATTCCTCCTTCTCTTTTACTATCAGCATTCTCCATTTTCTTGAATTTCCATATTATAATGGCCAAGACCTCTAAATCGGTTCCCCAAAAGGAAAATGCTTCTTCATCTTCTCGATCGACCAATGGCAAACCAGTAGTGCCCCCTTGCATTGAGGAGTGCATTCCCCCGCCATGTGAAATAACATCTAATTTCAAGATCGAGAAACCTGTATCGACGCTAGGCCGATGCGAACCCATGTCTCGATATGTTTGTTTGATAACTAGGGATGACCTAGTGCAAGTCAAGAAGGATTGCAACTCGGGTGACAAAGATATAGTGATTCCTTCCTCAGAAGAGGACATCACTACCCACAACGCAGGGTACTTGAGTGTGTACACCTACCCGTTCATGCTGGGCCCGACAAATCCAGCTCAGGGTTCCATAGACCCAGTTATTCTCGACTTTTTCCAACGATACCAAGTGACGCTTGTCCAGATCTACTCTTCATTCTAGCGGATTGTTCATCTGATCAGATTTTTCTCGAGCCAGGTCGAGGGGCTGTCTTTCCCCCTCGACCACCTAATCAGGCTATACAGACCTTGACTATACCGAGGTGGTTTGATAAAATTGCAACGTCGATCCTTGAAATCTCTTTTCCTCAGCATCGATGAGGACAAAGAACGAGGGTGGTATGAGCCATTTTTTTCGAGTTAGGACCCCTGACCTGATCCCTCCTGAGAGGATGCCATTCCCCGATGAATGGAATATGAAACGTAAATAACTTCATATCTTGATTCCTTTTTTCCCTTCCTGATTTTGTATTTTTACCGATATAATTCCTTTCCGATGATTCAACTGTTGCTTGGTTTCCTGGAGCTGTCCAGGACCTCGAGGGTTGGGTTCGCTAACTGGCCTTTACTTCTTTGTACGCGGATCGTTGTTGGCGCGATTTAGCCAAGGGCTGATAGGAGGCGAAAAACCACGATGAGCTTTCTTGTTTGCTTACTCGTATTTCTTACAACAATACTTAATTCATCTTTTATGCAGGTCTCGGGGAATCTGTCGAAATGCAGCCCCCCCACCTAGTGAAGAAGAGATCTCAAAGCCTCCCAAAGAAAAGAAGAGAAAGAGGGGGTCGTCTGCAAATACCCCGAGGCGAAAGAAAAGCATAGCTCGAAAGCCCAAGACCAACACCGTGTCCCTATCTCCGGAAATGGCTCAATGCCTTCGGGATCAAGAGGAAAAGGATGATGACTGCCTCCTGATAGCTCGGGAAAGAGGGAGCCCTAACACTTCGAAGATTGATGAATAAATGGCGATGAAGGCGGTTCAATCCCGAACTGAAGAAATTTCGGAAGGGAGCTTGAGAAAAGTCCCCGAGCCATCAAGAAGAAAAGTTGATCCTCGTCCCGGATGACATTTGGTGAGTGAGATCGAAGAACCTAACTCTAAGGCTCTTCAAAGACAAGATAACACCCCAAGTGAGTCACTTGGGGTAATTAACATAGATGACTCGCCTCAGGGCCCGATGTTTTCTGAAGGACAACTTCGAGATGCCCAGGATATGGAGACTCCTGATGTGGCAATGACTCATAAAGAGATATTTTTCGGGAGTGTCTCGCGGGAATCGAAAAGGGTCCCGCTACTGATTCTTCATTTATTCTTGAGGAAGCTGAGAAGCTCCTTAAACAAGTAAGTTTTGCCTTCCACCATTTCAAGTTTAATCTTCATCCTTCTGATTCTGACTTTCTTTCCTAATAAAAAGGCCGTGTCGCTTCACCAACGAGTATTCGCCAGATCTCGGACTGAGCTTGTCTGATGCGAAGCTGAGCTTAAGAAAGTCTCGGAAGAGAGTGACAGCCTTAAAATCCTCTATGCTAAGAAAGAGGGGGAGATCAACGATCTACGAGTGGAATTGACGAAAGCTTGCCAAGAATGGGCCAAGTTTATTAATGAGGTAATGTAGTCTTTGATGGTCTGTTAGGTACTTGTTTGTTTTGACAACTAATTCTTTTAATTTTGTAGTTCCATCAGAAGGGCGAATTGGTGTTGCAACTTTGGGAGGAGCTTAAGATGAAGGAGGCCAAGACCTTGGGGTGGATGCAAGGTATGGACAATCTTGCCTCTGAGAAGGAACTCTTCGAGAGCACCTGGCTTCACTTGAACGCCGGCTTCAAAGTGCGAAGGAGGAGAGCCTGGCTCGAGGTCACGAAATCGAGGGGCTTAAAGCCAGATCCGTTGCCGAGCTGGCCAAGACCAAATTTGACACTGAGGCCATTGCGTCTTCGTACTGAGCTGATGTTGAAGCAGCTAATGCTCGGGCAAAGGAAATCTCTGCTGTGGCAGAAGTCAAGCTATCAAGTGCACTCGGCCATGCTAAGAGACAATCCCGGAGGGCAACCCTCAAGGAGGTACATGCTCGGGGCTTCGATCTCTCAATCGATATTGAAAGGGCGAAGATTTTGGAAGAAGAGGCTGCCGCTCTGCTTTTTGATGAGGATGATTCAGTAGTGGCTCCGAGAGTGGAGGAGACAAAGAAGAAATCCCTGAGGGTGAGGCTCTCGAAGATGCGGCTCCCGCAGCTGCCGAAGATATGACCCCGAAGTAGTTTTAGGTTTCCTTATTTTGTTTTTGTACAAGTATCCCTTGTGCAAAGTACCTTTGTAATCATCTTTAGAAATACAAGTGGAACTTTTCTCTTATTTTTGATTTGCAATAGATTTCATATTGTCTTTATTTATGGAATACTTTATTTGTGTAACTTGAATGATTGGTTCAAGAATCGGTTGGGCTCGGGATATACTAAATTCTTAGATATTTATCGATAGATATAATAATCTTCGGGCTAAGTTTAAATCGATCCAATGAGGCTCAAGGTATTGTGAACCTTGAGTCCGGATCGAAATGAGAATGGAATCTCGAACTATAAGTTTTTGGCTCTTAAGCCTTTCGAGGTTGGACCTTGGGCTCTTATATATCGGCCCTTAGGCTTTTTTAGTTGGCCTTTGGGCTCTTTAAGTTGGCCATTAGGCTCTTTTAAAATTGTCCCTTAGGCTCTTTAAGTTGGGCCGTTTCGGCCTCTAAAATGGCTATATAATTTTTCCCTCTTTTCGGCTAAAAGACTCAGTGAAAATTTAGTTATGCTGTAGCATGTGTTTTTTTGTACCCGTTGGGTTTTTCGAAGGTTCAACGTATCAGAACCTTATTAGTCATCTGTTTGTGTAGACATAATCGAATACCCCTTGAGGTTTTTCCGAAGGCTGGTGTTACCGAAGTCTTTGGATTATTCAAGGGCTGAATTTATCAAAGCCCTTTATATTTTGCTTTTACCGAGGGTAGCCTGATTTAACCGATTTTTCAATATTTGAAGGCCTTTAATTTATAGCAAAAGTCGGACATTTCCGAGCCGCATTATTCTGGCCGTAACCTTTATATGACCGTAGTTATTAGTGCGGCCATAGCCTTTGGGTATGTCACTTGGACTTGTTTACCGATAACTTTCCAAACTTGTTTGGAAAGTTAGTCCCCGAGTATATTGGCCTTGGCCTTTGTTTTGAGGGGATGCCTCTTTGAGGTTTTATAAGTCCGAGTTCTCGATGGCTCGAATGTATTGACTGTCGTTGACAGTCCTCGAGTATTCGGGGGTGCTTTTATGCTCTGGCTCTAGAGCCATTTCCCGTGGGATTATAGGTGTAGAGCTCGTGTAATAGTAGACTTCTTTGAGACACAAAGTTTTTTTTGATATTAACAGAATGTTTCTTCAAGTAATTGATACATGCGCATATGCTTTGCCGTTGGGGCTCGACTATTCTATACGGATATGGTTCATCTGACCGTTTGGCCCATTACAAAGTTTTCCTAACGAGGCCCTCTTAGGCGCAAAGCATTTTTCTCAAAATATAACTATCCGAGGGTGATGCCCCCCAGTATTCGTGGTTGATTGAAAAGAAGCCTTGGATACTGTTGAGATATTCTTAGGTAGACCGTAGTTGTTGCCTCGTTAAAAACCTAGCCGGTAAAACCCATTTAGGACAAAATACGATCTAAGAGAAAAAGAGTGCAACACATGCTTTAAAACCTAAGGCCTTTGTGTAAAAAACGATGCCTTCGAGATCGCATGATGTCGATCCAAAATCTGTAATGAGTTAGTTTTAAACTCAAATGGACAAAAGGATAAAACCGTACCTTAGCAGTAGTATTAAGGGTGACTTTTCGTAGAACTAAGTCCCCGACTTCGAAATGTCGGAGGTTGGTCCTCCTATTGTAGTATCTTTCGATCCTTTGCTTTTGCGCGACCATTCGAACAAGTGTTGTTTCTCGTTTTTCATCTGTCATCGGGGTATGAAGCAAAGGTGGGCTCGGTGGATATCACTTTAATTCTTCTAAGGCTCGCTGACATTCCAGGTCCATGCGAAGTCCTTTTCCTTTTTGAGTGGAGAGAAGAACTGGTGACTTCGATCCGACGACCTTGAAAAGAATTGACCCAAGGTAGCCATTTGCCTTGTTAGCCTTTTCACGGAATCCACGCTATCCACGATCGTGATACCCTCGACAGCCTTGATTTTGGTAACTCGATTTTATGCTACGACGCCGAGGGACTCACCTGTGCAAACCCCGAAGGCATATTTCTCCGGGCTAAGCTTCATGCTGTATTTCCTCAAGATCGCAAATGTTTCCTATAAATGAACTAAATTGTCCTCTGCGCACAGAGACTTAATCAATATATCATCAATACAAACTTCCATTGTTTTGCCTATTCGTTTTTCAAACATTTTCTTAAATAGGCGTAGCTTCTTGTATTTTTTCAGCCCGAAGGGCATTACGTTGTAACTATAGGTTCCAAATTTAATAATAAACAAAGTCTTTTCCTGGTCCTTCAGGTTTATCTGAATCTGATGGTGCCCGGGGTAGGTATCGAGAAAAGTTAGGGTCTCGGGGCCAACTGTAGCATTGATCATGCGATCGACAACTGACAAGGGTAAAGGATCTTTTGGGCATGTTCTGTTCAAGCCCTTATAATCTATGCACATTTTAAGTTTGTTTCCCCTTTTTAGAACCATGTTGGCTAACCTCTAGGGGTGTTTTACTTCTCGAATAGATCCTATTTTAAGAAGTTTGGTTACCTGTTGCGGTGGCTATTTAACCGCCTGCTTACCTTTGTTGCTCGATTTCCCCGAGGTCAAGGGCTCAGGTACCGACACCACTTCCTTGATAGCAAACATCTTTTTTGCAGCATGTTGCTCTCCATAGACTGTTTTCACTCTTTTCTCCGTCGGGAACTTTATCATTTAGTGAAGAGTTGAAGGAACCGCCCTCATGTTGTGTATCCACGGTCTCCCGAGGAGTGCGTTGTACCTCATGTCGCCTTCGATCATATGGAACTTCGTATCTTGTATGGTCCCGGCTACGTTTACTGGCAAGATGATTTCTCCCTTTGTTGTTTCGCTTGCCATGTTGAAGCCATTCAGGACTCGGGATGTAGGTACGATCTGATCTTGCAGGCCGAGTTGTTCCACAACCCTCGATCTGATTATGTTTGCTGAACTACCTGGATCCACTAAAACACATTTAATTTGAATTTTATTTAAAAGGATAGAGATTACCAGGGCGTCGTTGTGAGGATGAATATGCCTTCTGCTTCCCCGTCATAAAACGATAAGACATCCTCGGGCACATAGCTCCAAGTCCGTTTTTCTCTTGTAATTGACATCTTGGTGCGTTTGGACACAGGTCGTTGGGGAACATCGACTCCGCCAATGATCATATGGATTACATGTTGTGGTTCTTCTTGCTCATTTTTCCTTGTATTTTTATCTTGGAGGTGATTCTTGGCCCGATCACTTAGGAATTCTCGAAGGTGGCCCTTGTTGAACAAACGAGCCACGTCTTCCCTTAGTTGTCTGCAATATTCTGTTCGATGACCATGTGTGCCATGATACTTGCACATCAGATTCGGGTTCCTTTGAGAAGGATCGATCTGAATTGGCTTGGGCCACTTGGTGTCTTTGATTTTCCTAATAGCTGAGACAATCCCCGATGCATCTATGCTGAAATTGTATTCTGATAATTGGGGAGCCTATTCGGGATCGATACATTTATCGAACCCGCTCTTACTCATGTGTCCCCGAGAACTTTGACCTCGATCATTTCTCTAATTGTTCCGAGGGGGGGTTACAACTTGGGCCGTTGTTTCTTTGTTCGGCATATGGCTGGTACCGTTCTTTGTAGAATCTCGATTCCCGGTCCGTATCCCTTGGGGGCTTGGCTGCGAATTTGCTAGGATGAACTAAACCCGAGGGAGCTCCCAGCCGGTCGTTCTCGACCCTGATATTTGACTGATAACGATTGTGTACGTCCGACCATGTCACGGCTGGATATTCAATCAAGTTTTGCTCCAAATGTCGAGAGGCGATCGAGCTCCTTTCATTTAGACCCTGCATAAAGGCCTGTACTGCCCAGTCATCGGAGACCGGTGGTAATTTCATTCTTTCCATCTAAAATCGGGACACGAACTCCCTTAGCATTTCGTCGTTCCTTTGCTTTATTTTGAAGATGTCCGATTTTCTCGGGGCCACCTTTATGGCCCCGACATGTGCTTTCACAAAGGTATCTGCCAACATAGAAAATGAGTCAATAGAATTAGGAGCTAAGTTGTGATACCAAATCATGGCTCCCTTTGATAGTATTTCCCCGAATTTCTTTAACAACACCGACTTGATTTCCTCGTCTTTCAAGTCATTTCCTTTAATCCCACAAGTGTATGAAGTTATGTGCTCATTAGGGTCGGTTGTCCCGTTATATTTTGGTATATCGGTCCATGCAAAATTTCTTGGGAATGGGAATTGGAGTCGCACTTGGGGGGAAAGGTTTTTGTATGAACTTCTTGGCGTCTAGACCTTTCAAGACTGGAGGTTCCCCTGGTATCTAGTCTACCCGGGAGTTATAAATTTCCACCTTCTTATCATTGTCTTCGATCTTCTTTTCTCCTGACTCGATCTTTTTAGTCAGTTCCTCGAGCATTTTCATAATTGTGGGATTAGTCCCCGATCCACTTTCATCGGGCCTCTCTAGCGCCGGCTCCGCACGCTGAGTGTTCTCTCATTCGGCGGTGTTTGGAGTTCTATTCTGACTCTAAAGTTAAGCGATGACGACTTGCTGAGCTTGCAGCATTTTGAATATCACTTGAAGTCTGACTCTCCCTTCTTCCATTCCTTGTGCTCTTTGGCCACCGAGTCGGGCTTTCCTGCGTGCATTCCCTACAGGGTCTGCACCCGAATTTGCGTTTAGAGTGTTATGAGAATTGATATAAACCGGCTCCATATTTGGCACTTCTTTAGGGTTTATGGGTGGTACACCAACCCCTATACCGCTGTTTTCTCCAAGACCTTCGCCGTTATGAATAGGTGCATTTTGTGTGCTAGACATGTTTAAGCTTGAGAATCAAAAAATCTTGACAAGAAAAAGTGTAAAGATAACGTGTGTAACGAGAATCAGTAAAGAAATAATCACTATTATCTTTATCCCCACGGAGGGCGCCAAACTATTTACCTCGAAAATCCGAATAACAATTAAACTTGATTAGTGGTTTTAAAAATATGTGATTTAATTTAATATCGATTAATAATCAAGAAATATGAAGTAGAAATGAAGGATAGAAGTGAATCAAACCAATAATACTTGACAATGGTGACCTTGAGACGATGACCTCGAGGTGGCTTAGGGCAGTAAGAACAGTTAAGTAATCGAAATAAAGTAATAACAATGGAGCTAAAGGACAATGCTGATAAACAGTAAGAGCACAATGATTTTTACGTGGAAAATACCAGACTCAAAAGATGAAAAAACCACGACCTACTACCCAGTGGTATTTTTTCCAAACACTTCACTACAACTCTGAGTCAACTCAAAGTTTACAACCTCTTGCAAACCTAAGGATTAACTCTAACATCTAGCAGCACACCACAGGATGTTGCAACTGCTTCAAATTAACTCTAACTTGAAAGATACAACTCGAGTTTATAACCTCTTACAAACCTAAGGATTAAATCTAACACGACATAAGCTGTTTTGACTATTTCAAGTTAACTCTAACTTGAAAGATACAACTCAGGTACCTAGTACAATTTGCTTCTAAGAAAGCTAAAAGATACAACTCAAAATGCCTACTACACTTTGAACTAGAAATAAAGAAAGACACATAAAACTCTTTATGTAACTGCTTCTTCAATCTGGTTCGTGTAGTTTCATGATCACACTCTTGAATCTCACAAGAATTGTTCACAAAATGCCTTGCTATTTTGCTCTCAATTCTGCTTTTACTTCAGTACATGTGTGTTACCTGTAAAAGAGAATAAAATTGATATTTATAGAGTTAGTAGAATAAGGATTAACTAGGGTTCTAATGCTTTACTCTTCCTTAGTGGAAGAATTCTAGTTAATTTCAACTTCAAACTCTTTCCTTATCTAGGATAGAGTTCTATGCAAGCAATGAGTCCTGCTCCTTATCAATTCTGCAATCTTTTCATTCAAAGAATATCAGAAATAATTACTTATACTTATCCCTTGCATGTGCATGCCTTTTGCTTGAATCTGATCGTGACTTGTGTACACTTTCCATGAACTTGGTTCATACATATGTTACTTTGTCAATCATCAGGACCAAAACCGTTCAGGTCAACCCATTAACTTGAAAATGCTTTGAAATAAGATTCTTAAATAACTTTGGTCCAGTAGTTACAGATAAATCCGTTGGTGAAGATCCAAAGAAAAAGTAACCAACAACAATTGACACGTTTTAATTTTGCTTCGAAATCGTAATTGATCTTATTAACCTATGAATTAATATATACTGTGTTTATGGACCATTTCAGATTTGGAAACTGCATACACTAAAGACCGGAAGCTGATTCTCTTTTTTTTTTTTTTTTTTCGTCTATCTAAAGGTAATCCTCTGAAAGAAAAATTTGTACGTTAAAATTTTTACTTAGTTCAAAGAGTATATACATTTCTAATATTTCCTCAAAAAGGATTAGCATCTTTAGAATTATTTTTCAAAGAATATATACATTTCTAATCTAAATTAGTCTTTTTTTTTAAGATTTGATCGCACTAACTTTTAATTAGTTCTTCTCTGCTATATATTTTTATAAATTTATATATATTCTTGGATGTGCTAAAGGGAAAATCTTTTGCCTTTAATAGTGACTGTCATGTTTTCTACAGTATTTTGTTGACTGATTGATAAAAAAAGGAAATAATACATGGACTAGTGGAGGAGGGAATTTTGTAAGAGCAAAAAGAAGGAATATAGGATTATAAATGTTCAATATATAGTAACATTATAGTACAAATTTTATAATTTCCCTTTCTAGATTGGACCCAACAACATGAGAGAAGTAAGGTATATTCTGGAAAATCTACACGTTGGCTCCAAAAATGAGAAAGAAAAAAAAGTGCACATTTTTTTTTAAATTTCTTTTTGGGAGTTTTTAGAAATAAAGAGAGTACAGATTTCAACATCAAATGAGCTTTTTGAAAAGGGCATCTCAACCCATATGCACTGCACCCAAATTGCACTCTCCAATTACCTCTCGAGTAAGACAAGGCCCTGATTTCCCTCATAAACTCCACCACCCCCCACCCCTACCCCCACCCCACCCAAAAAAATAATCAAGAATCTTCAATCTTGTTTTTCTTTTTAGAAAGTTATTAATCCTTTGATTTTCATATAAGCAATATCTATTAGCGAATTAATGTAATAAATCACTATATCGAATATAATAAGTAATAGTAGAGCACGAAGTAGTTTAACGTACTTATTTGAGCCATATCACATATATGGCAATGTGAGACAACTATCGTATGCTCTTTAGAGATTTTTATGTTGGATGAGCTACAAAACAAGCAGGAGTGTTCATGGACTGGTTTGGATCGGTTTTTCCCTAAAAATATTCCAAACTAAGTAAATCGATTTTTCAAATATTAGAACCAAACCAAACTAATTAAGTTGGTATTTTATCGTTTTGGTTTATGTCAGATTTTGTCGGTTTTTCGGTTATTTATCAGTTTTTTCTTAAATATAAAACATACACTACCAAACACATCTTTCGGCGACCACATTTTTGACGTAACACTATCAAAACAATTGATCTTTGATAAATCTATTATTTACCAAGATATAATGATGATAATTGAATCAAACGGTGATGAATAATTTAAGGACTTAATTAAAAATATGTTATTTTTAACATGAAATAGATTCTTACACTTAACAAAAGAAAACTACTAATCAAACTAGAATGTAAAGGTAAAGAACTGTACTAAAAGTGCAAACGATTAACATTTACCATAAATTTTTTGAAACTTTGTATAAAAATATACATATATATATGTGTAATAATAATTTTGAAATAGCTACTCCTATAGTCGGTGTGGTTCAGGTTTTTCGGTTATTTTTTGATTAAAATCAAAACCAAACCAAATTTGATCGGTTTTTAAAATTCAAAACAAAAAGTATTGATTTTTTTGATCGGTTTGATTTAATTTTCGATTTGGTTCGATTTTTCGACTTTTTATGAACACCACTGAGAACAAGCAAACAGAAGAATGTTCACTTTATTGCTAGAAAGCGTGTTCAAGTACAACACTTTGATAAAGATTAGGGATTTTACATGTTAAACGTGTGCAGAAGGATTAGTAAGAGCTTGTTTGGATGATTATCATATTGCTACTTTAAATGCAATATTTGTTTTGATTGTTACTTATATTTTATTGTATCAATTCGTTAAATCTGTCGTTACGTAACGACGAAAAGTCACTTTATGAAATAACGAATTTGGTGTGGTGGCCTCATTACCTTGCTTTTTCCTCCCATCTTGCCCTTCATTATTATTAAATAATAATATTTTATTCTTTATCCTGCTTTTTATACAATAAAATACTTTGTATTCTATTTTTTCTTGGTAATGTTACAAGTTTATTTTTCATATTTTTGGTGTGTGACATCATGAAACGATGATAAACGATACAATCTATCCAAACGTTATATTCATTAAATAATACAGTATAATACCATATGGTAAATTATGAAACGACATGTAACAACCATCCAAACAAGCGGTAAAGAATAAGCGTTCCTTCAAAAATGAAATTGAACAAGAAGACCTTGATGGTAATTATTATCGAAAATAAATTTACCTTCAATAGTACGAGACCAATTCAATAAAAAACTTATGGTTATAAAATCTTCACTTCATTGAAAAGAAGAAGAAATAAAACTTAATTCATCAACTAAATTTAAGTGTTTATTTATTTCGTTTACATCAGAAAATATTGTTTGGTAGTTGAACATTTTTAGGAAGCTTTAGTTGTGAAATGACCAAACAGTATGAAAGTAAGTAGATAATATTTAATATAATTGCAAGAAAGTTAAATTAATTCTATCTTCATTCTTTTCTATAGTTGTTAATTAGTGCTATTCCATTGAGTCATTGACTATACTCATAGTCTTTCCATTTAAATAGTCAGAGAAATTGACCACTGAATTAAAAATAAGGAAAACAAAAAAGATAATCAGGCAAAAAGAAAAAAAGAAAACTAAAATGGATGACGTGTCACCATACACAAGACTCGCGGGTTTTCAACCAAAAATCGTATCCCCTCAAAAATAATATAAAAAAAAAATATTTCATTTGTCTCAATTTATATGATTATTATATATACTTAATTTGTCGGAAAAAATATACTTAACCTATCACAAAAATGATATCTTATATTTAGAGATAATTTAATTATAAAACTTTTATTTTATTATTAATAAAATAATTTATATTTTACACGACACAGGTGCTTATGGTTACATTTTATTTTTAAACTTATTTCTCGATTAAAGTAGGTCACATAAAATGGAAAGAATGAAGTTTTTTTTTTTTTTATTTGTTTAATAATTAATACTCCAACATTTACGAAGAAAAACTCCCTACTCTTCTTCTCTCTCTCTCATTGCATTCTTAATAAATTCACAGCTTCTCTTTACCTATTATCTCTCTCTCCCTCTCCGTTTCCTATTTCGCTTTTCGTTTGTTGTCTTTCTAATTTTCACATAACTTATATGATATCAATTTACAGGTTAGGGTTTTGATTCCCACACTTTTGGCGGATTAAGGAACCACGATTCAAAGGTAATTTATATTTTTTGATTTTTGTGTCTGTGTTTAATCCTCAATTTTATGACCTAGAAATTATCCACAATTTATTGTCACTGCTGCACTCGGTGAATTTTCTTAGATCTTAATGCATATTTTTGATTATTTTTGGTTATACGTTTCGTATAATTGATATTAATTTTTTGTATTTATGAACATTTTTTTTTGCTTTTCTGAATTTTGTGGTGCTGACATGTGTAATTTGATCAGGTTTGTGATATGTGTCGAACGAGTGATTTGGTAGTGTTTAAAAAGCACTGTAATTTTATGAATTTGATGAGATTTGTTATGGAATTAGGTTTAGGGTTAGTTTTAGGGTCAGGTTTGTGGGGGACAATGGTGTGATGTTATGCATTTAGGTTGTCTTTTTGCCATATTGGAACATTTTGTGTGGTGAAATGTGTTTTTAGGGTGTTAGAGTTGGGATAAAGTGGGTTCTGAAGATGGAAGATATTCAGCAGCAAATGCAGCAGAAGTCGGAAAGCACAGGGGACGATGTGCGGTCCGAGTTTGAGAGGGGATTGGAGGAGTTGATGTGTGGACACTTGGATGAGTGTATGTCGTATGCTTCGTGTAGTTCGGTGCGTAATACTGAGGATGAGGATGAAGAGTCTGATCAGCTTGTAAGGAGGAGGAGGAGGTCTGACCTTGAAGGCGATGACCTGGCAGAGTCTTCTGCTGCCAGGAGGCGCCACTCGAGGATTTTGAGCAGATGGGCAGCAAGACAGGCTCAAGAGATGATTACTACCATTGAGAGGAGGAATCGTGAGTCTGAGTTGATGGCACTTGCTGGTTTGCACACAGTTTCGATGCTTGATTCGTCTTTCTTGAGGGAATCACAATCTCCGACCTCAAGGCGTCAGGGTGATTCTGAGAGAGTAAGCACGAGGGCTTCTACTATTTTGCAGATGTGGCGGGAATTGGAGGATGAACATGTGTTGAATCGTGCCCGAGAGAGGGTGCGGGAAAGGTTGACACAGCGAAGGAGCATGGATTCTAATACCAATGTTTCTACTGCAAATATGTCAGAAAGCCGGGAAAGTGATAACCAAGGTAGTTTGGTGGATGCTAGTGAGAGTGAAAATGAGTATGGTACTTGGTCTCATGACCCGATTGGACCGCAGAATGATCATAGGGACCGTGATAACTCCAGCCGTGAACAGTCTCCTGATCTAGGTGAAGTTGAGCGGGAGAGGGTGAGGCAAATTGTTCGTGGATGGATGGAGAGTGGGATCAGTGACCATTCATCTAATGTCTCTCAGAGAAACGGTGGTCCAAGAGGGGAATGGCTGGGGGAGACAGAGCGTGAAAGGGTGAGAATTGTGCGGGAATGGGTTCAAATGACTAGTCAACAAAGAGGAGCTCGTGGTGGCCAAAGGGAAGAACAGTCCACTGGGCTTAGTTCTCAAGTAGATCGTGTTCGTGAAGGGTCTGCTGTTGACCATGAGGATGCCCAACCAGAGCACATTCGTAGGGACATGTTGAGGCTGCGTGGGAGGCAGGCTCTACTTGATTTGCTTGTGAGGATTGAAAGGGAAAGGCAGAGGGAACTTCAGGGTTTACTAGAGCATCGTGCAGTATCTGATTTTGCCCATCGCAATCGGATTCAGGTTGGCTGCTGATTTTATGCCTTTTATTATTTCACCAGAACTTTTTTCATTCTGTTTTTTTTGTGGCATTCTCAATAGAAATCATGATTAAATGCTCCATGTACGTGTTGTGAGGTCGTGCTCTGGCTCTAAGTTTTGTCTTTTTACATTTTATATCCTTCTACAGTCACTACTCAGAGGAAGATTCTTGCATGAAAGGCCTGCTGAGGAAGAGAGACCACCTTCGATAGCAGCAAGTGAACTAGTTCAGCTAAGGCAACGTAACACTGTCTCTGGGCTGAGGTATGTGATGTGGCCAGTCTTGTGTTGCAGCCTAGTTAGTTTTGAATATTTAGATCTTTTTGTCTTCTTGAAACGGTTCTGCTAATTAATTGGACTTCATTTTCATGCATTGTTGGTCTGACTACTACTGTAGTAGGTGTGTTTATGCTGTTGTGCAGTTGATTGTTTGCCATGGCCAAACAACATTAGTCAAAGATCAATCTCTTCGTTGGCTACTGTGCTGTATCTCTTCTAACTCAAATAATAACATTAATCTCTTAGTTATGATAAAGTCTTCTCCTAATCATCTCTCTTAGTTGTGAAAAAAAATCTGCTCATAAGCATCTCCTCTCTAAATTGTGAGAAGATCTTCTGATCTACCAAAATCCCCTTACCATTATGATAGTGAAAACTTTGATTCGCTGAAAATGAATGTGGAAGCTGGTAATTACTGTTGGATCTCAAAAATGCAATGTTATCAGGCTGAACTTAAAACTTCTAATCATCTGAGGCTTCTCGATACCTGTGCTAATGATGGGCAAGTGAAACTGCTCGCCAATTTTCTGCCCTGAGAATTGAATCTACAAGCATGAGAATTGTTATTTAGTAGATCGGCAACTGATAGGAACTCAGGCTAAGTTTAAACTGACAATTAGTTGGTATTGCATATAGGGATCCTTTACTTCCATTGTGTTTGTCAAAAATTGGTAAGCAAAGGATATAGAAGAAAATTGTTTCTGTTAAGCATCACTTTGGGAGTTTTCTCTTCAAAGGTGCTTTAAAATAAAGATAATAATATTAGGAGTTTCTGAAAAACTGGAATAAAATAAAAGATAAAGTAGAAGCCTTCCACTGACTCCCACCAAACTTTAAAGGAACTCTAAAATGTTTTATGGGTCTTAGCATGCGCATAAGACTGAATATTATCCTGATTATACCGATGTTTAGTTATTAAAGACTGAATATTATCCTGATTATACCGATATTTAGTTATTATAACCATTACTATTACTGGTACTGGTGTTGATGTTGTTAGTGGATGTAGTGATGCTTGTGTAGTTGCCTTGTTCAGGCTTAGACAAATTTATCCTCTCTGGAATAAGCTTTGAAGGATTCTAATTGTTCTTTTTCACTTACGAGCATTTGTTTCATGCTTAGTTACATCTTTGCATGAGTTATATTCTGTGGCATTTGGTGATTTTCAATTTCTAGATACTGAGAGGGAATGTTTCTTGCTTCTTTCTCAACTCATTCATGAAACAGATCTTGATTTTCAGCTCTTTTCTCAGTTGAAAATTGATAATATTTGTCATTTTATAATTCATGAGTTGGTGATATTTTTATCTCAATCAGGGAAGGATTTCGCTCCAGATCAGGAAACGTTGTACGTGGTCAAGTAAGCAGCAATCTGAATATTCATCTTACAGTAGGAACAGTGATTCTAGAAATAATCAGACTCATGCAAATCCTTCACAGGAAGTCCAGAATGAAAGTGGTGAACAAGTGCAATCTAGGGAGCTGGAGAGCAACGTTCATCAGTTGCCTGATCGCAGTGAGAATTCTGGTCAGAGTACGAGTCAACAACCGTCTCCTCACCAAGGAAGGGATCGAGTGGAAGCTGCTGTTGAAGCTGAGGAAGGAACACAGGGTAATTTAGCATCTAATGATTCTAATGGATGGACTCATGAGACTACAGAGAATGTAAGCAGGAATTGGCAAGAAAATCCATCAACTGCTAGGTCCCTTGAAACAACAGGGTTTGTGGGGAGTGCAGAACATCATTTCCCAGAAAACCAGGAGGTTTGGCGTGAGGATGCCTCACGAGAAGCTGCAGAGACTTGGTCGGAAGGACCTTCTGATCCTCCTAGAATGCGGCGTCCTGTCCCATTAAGGAGAATTAGTAGATTCCATCCACCCGATGACGATAATGTGTATAGCATGGAACTCAGAGAGCTTCTTAGCAGGTAAAATTTAATTCTTGATTGTGTTTTCCTTCTCCATGCTTACCTAGGCATATTTTTGGTCTGTTGTTTATTAAAAGTCTTTGTCTGGTAGGAGGAGTGTTTCCAACCTTCTTCGCAGTGGCTTCCGTGAAAGTTTAGACCAATTAATTCAGTCATATGTGGAAAGGCGAGGCCGCTCTCCTATTGATTGGGATCTGCATCGGAACTTGCCCATTCCTGCTTCATTGGAAAGGGGTCAGGACCAGCAGAATGATGAGCAAAATGATGATCAGCAGGATGGAGTTGGCAGGCCTTCACTTGTGCTACCCTCTCCTCCTGTGCCACCACCACAGCCACTTTGGCATCAGGATTTGCATCACCCCAGTTGGCCACGTCACACTGTGCATCGTTCTGAACTTGTAAGTCAACTGCTTCATCCTGCCTATCAGAAAAGCAAAAAGAGAATATATTGCTCTTTCCGAAAGAGTCTTTCTGGTGATTATCTTGCTTCCTTTTTGGCGTCGACTCCGATAAATATGATAATATTGATTTTGATATCTAATGCGTGTAATTAGTAATAAGACTTTGCTTTTAATACATACGGGAAATGAAAAAGTACTCTGGATATGCTCTTTTTACCAACGGGTGATTGTGAAGCAAAATGTGCCGACATCTTTTATACTATCTTTTCTGTTCTTTTCATTTTACTAATTTGTCGGAATTCAGCAATATCTACGTACCAGTATTAAAGGAGATATCCCGTTTAAGTTGGTGTTTGTTGCCAATGAGAAAAATAGATGATATTCTGATTAAGTCAAGCAATTGATAATGGTTTCAAGTTATCAATTTTTCTAATATATGAAGAAAGTTAAACTTAGGCTGGGTGTACTCTTTAGCAACTGGTGATCGTAAAAGCAAAATGTTCCAAGATCTTTTGTCTTCCAATTCTCTTGATTTCCTAAATTTTTCAGAATTCTGGTAGTCTTGACCAGTATTAAAACAGAGAATTCATCTTGGTTGGTGCTTATCGTGAATAAGAACAGATTATATTCTGTTTAAGCCACTGATACCTTTCTCAATTATATTCTGTTTAAGCCTGGCAATTGGTAATTGTTTCAAATTTTAATGTGTTTAATGGCACAGCTCTGCATCTTTTATGTAAATACAAAAGTCAAATGTTACTTTATTGTGAGCTTAATTTGTGCTGTTCTGGAGCAGGAGTGGGAAATGATAAATGAACTTAGAGCAGATATGGCAAGACTGCAGCAAGGCATGAACCACATGCAAAGAATGTTAGAATCTTGCATGGATATGCAACTGGAGCTTCAACGCTCTGTCAGGCAGGAAGTTTCAGCTGCTTTGAATCGATCAGCTGGTGAACAAGGTTTGTTCGTCACCTGTAGTTTTATGAAATGTTAATGCTGCTCCTGTGAATGTTGAAACTCTCCGAACCACCCGTTTTTACTGCGCCTCACACTATAGGTTTGTTCATCACCTATAGTGTTTGAAATGCTAATGCTGCTCTTAAGAATGTTAAACCTCTCCAAACACCGTTCTTTTTAACTGTGTGTCACACTATTATTTCTTCTAACTGGGTTTGATTGTAAACCAGGGGTTGCGGAGACTTCAAATGATGGTTCTAAGTGGGGCCACGTGAAAAAGGGTACTTGCTGTGTTTGTTGTGATAGTCACATCGATTCCCTGTTGTACAGGTAAAACTCATATTGCGGAATCTAATGAATCTTGCAAACAAATGTGCAGAATATGCAGGATTGAGTGTTTTGTTCTGGGATTTGACTTATGCCACCACTAACAATGTATCTTAACCTATTGTAGAATAGCCTTATCTTTTAAAGAATTGATCGTTTGTTTCCTGCATTGGCAGATGTGGGCACATGTGCACTTGTTCAAAATGTGCAAATGAACTGGTGAGAAGTGGAGGGAAGTGTCCGTTGTGCCGTGCACCCATCGTTGAGGTGATCCGAGCTTACTCGATACTGTAAAAAACGAAGCGATAGGAGGGTAAAGACAGAAGTTGGTAAGGTGTAAGAGGAGTTGTATGCTCCCTCTACCAAGCTTCTCAGATTCTTATCTGTAGAGTGTTTATTATTTACTTTTGCCTATGTTCTTCTAATTATATATATGAAATGCTACGCAATGTGTAATTGGAAAAACGAAAGGCACTTTTTTTGCATCATTCATTCGTAAATAAAAATGTTAATTCTTTTGCAATTTTCTTTTAATCTTTTTATTTTCCATATTTTTCTAGAACAAAAGAGTACCCACATTTGTTTATATTTTTGTTTAAATTACCCATTTGTGTCATTTCATGGGACGACATTTGATTGGACGCAGAGTAAAGATGTCAATTTAGTGTTGCGTTATATAGTGTAGAAATGACACCAGTAGCCACCTTAAAGGGCTCCTATTTAGGAATTAGCCGGTGTGTCTTGAATTTCAGTTTTTCAATTCCAAGTTTCAGGACAAAAATGTTCTGAATCGTTCTAAAGTTAAGATATTTAGTTTAAAATTTCAGGGCAAATAATTACTGGCTAATCTCTAAATAGCATCTCTGAGAGTGACTATTTACTAGGTTGTTCAATTGCATGTTTTTCTTGTCCTTTGTATTGAGAACCTAATATATAATGCATAAATTTGAAATTATTTTTTGTTAATTGGTAAAAAAAAATTAGTTCTGTTAATGTACTCGACTATACATCACGTTGTAATTTTGAAGAACTATGATTGGGTATACATCTTACCCAATGAGGGATATAATAATAAGTTCATTTTTGTTTTTGCGCAAATAAAACCTCTGTGCCCTTAAGTTGTGTAATTTTTGAAAAACCAAGATGTGACACCAAAACCAAGTGTTAGCTCTAATAAATAATAATAATTGATATGAAACGTATAACTTCTAGACTAAAAATTATTTTAAATTCATAAATATTACAACTTTTAATACTCCTATATAATGCAATCATGAATTTAATTTTTCTTAAATAAACCTTTTTTTTAAAGTAAGGCGCCTTACTATAAGTAAGACATTTTACTACAAGGGATCTTTTGGTAGGATGTATTAGATAAAATAATGCATACGTTAGTTTTGTATATTCATAATACATTGTTTGGTGCACTTTTTGAACCTATGCATTAGTTATATACCATATTTGGTATTATCCTATACATAACTGATGCTTAAGAAATTATGGTATTAACAATACAATGGGTTTTAATGCATGCATTAGCTTAGTTAAAGACAAATTTTTCCTTCAAAATTTATGTTTGATTAAAATATGCTATTATATTAATGCAAGTTTGAAATAATCCAAGAAAATGAGAAATAAATTATATCCCTAGTAAATATATAAATACTTAGCATATTTTCTTTTTTATAAATAAATATCCAGTTCTATATTGCAATATAGGTAGACAAATTAAATAATTTTTTAAAACCTTTTTCATATAAAAATATTTCTCGACATATATTTCTTTTAAAAAGATAAAGTGATTGATTGGTTATGAGGGTATTTTTGTAAACAAATAATTCTTTAAAATTGTGCAATGTTTTAATACATCAAACCAAATAATGAATGAGAAATATGTTAGCATAACCAACGTCAGCATAGTTAATGCAAGCATAACTGATACACCCTATTCAACATTATTCTTATACACCCTACCAAACGACCCTAAGAGTGTACTTCGGATATCTTTATCTAGATATTGCTAATACACACATTTATGTCACATCTTATCCTGTATAGAATAATATGTGAACTTCGGCTTACGCTAGAAATGAAAATGATAACAAATCTATTTTCTGTTAGTGCGTGGGAAACCAAAGCTATTTAAAAGACAAGTGTGAAATTGGAACTTGTTGAGGCCCTTGAGGGAGTTGGGTAGTCTAATCCCTGATAGTTTGTAGGCCCCAATGTTTCTATCCATTCCTGGGACAACACAAACTTTTTTTCTAAAAGATGTAAACTTAAGAATTTCTTGCGTGAAAGTAAAATTGAAGTATTGCTTTTTAGCGTCACGAAAGAGTGAAGAAACCCACATAAATCTTTACAAATGGCACTGCTTTTCCAACTATTTCCATTTCTTCTTTGTCCTAAAAGAATAAAACAATATACAAACAAATAGAAATTCACTCCAAAAGGAGAACGAAAACGACAAAACATAAAAAAGATAAACTAATCCATGGGGGGGTTGGGTTGGGGTGGGGGGTGTAAACTAGTCTTTTTGTGTGGAGTAATTGAACTATACAGAATCCCACACCGAAATATTAAGGAAGATTTAGTTGCTATATATATTGACGCTAAGCAAAAAAGGCTGTGTTCGTAGAAAGGAGAGACGGTTGGCATCTCCCCTGACAGGGACGGGAACAGCCTTCGGGCTTTACCTGTTACCACACATCCGGTTAAGGCTTTCCACTTCGGTGGATCTTACCCCATTTTTTTTTCTTTTTAACTTTTACAATATAGAAAAAATATTCAGGAAAAAAGAAGTCTACTCTCAAGCATTAACTCTCGAATAAATTTTTAAAAAAATGGACTTGAACAACGTCCATGTACATTTGCCTAATTTGCAGGATGCATCCGAATACAAACAACAGAAAAGAATTTTTCGTACTCTGCTAAGAGACACTCTCTGACTCCTCCACCAAAGAGATCACAAACTACCTATACAACTGCTGATCTTTCGGTGATTATCACGTTTTTTAAATTATGGTATACTCGGGGTCCGTTCAACGAAAATGACCCCCAATACTTTGGCGACAATTTATTTCTACCATTCTTGATTGAATCAGCTGTGTATGAACATCATGTACTGGAGAAAAGAGTCATATGTCAGCACCAGCTGACCAGAAAGAGGAAAGGTAAGATCCTCTAGCTGTCTTCTGATCATGCATGGCTTTCAAAGTCATCACGAGTTGCTCGCGTTGATCCTCCACTTCTGCATATTTTACGCTCATGTGCAGGTAGCGATCGCGAATTTCTTGTAGCTCAGCTTCAAGCTGACATATTTTGTGCACATTCTCGTCTCTTCCTTTGGATGACAAACTGAAGACACAAAAATATGTGAAATAATTTAGACTTCAATCTTAAGATGTAACTCTTGTAATTATAAATTGATCGTATATACTCTCAGTTGTCCTGAAGAAATGATAATTCAGAAAGGTGTTCCAGAATCCAAAAAATAGCCATCAGAAGAAACACAAACAAAGCTCAGGGTACAAACCAAAAGGTTTTTATATAGGCTCACCTAATTAGATGGGATTCATGGATACAATTGCTCTCTAAAGTCTGAACTACTGTATCCCCCGGAAATTGGATCGCTGATACACTTTTGGCGACTGTCTCTTGAAGATCTCTGTTGTAGTTGCTTTCTTTGTTGCCATCCTAAATAAATATGGGGAATATCATGAGGTTAATAAAGAGAAGAAATTATATTAACTACAATTTTCCAGAAAAGAAAGTAATTAATGGGGTAACTATTTACGCTGTGGCACAGTTTAGTTCTAGTAGCACATACTTGTTGAGAGTTGCCTTGAATCTTCTGCTTCAAGTATTTCTCTGGTTGAGGAGATTGTGTAGTTATTCCGAACTGCTTGCTGAAATCCTCTTCCTCTGCCTGTTTTTTGAGAAAAGAAAACAAAAATCAGATTCATTGCCTACTGTATTATTGACTTATAATTATAAATAAGAGAAGTGGCTCGGTTAACCTTTGAAAGCTTCAACTCTTCTAGAGCAGGAACATCATCCTCTCTTTGGTTCTCTAATTGTTTTCTCTTAAATTCTTTCTCGACGGATTTAACTTGCTTCAAGCAGTCCTCTTTCTCGAATTGAAGGGATTTTATTTTCCGCAGAAACTGGCTATTTACTCTTCTAAGCTGGCAAGCCTCATTTTTCAGCTCGGAAACCTTGGCACACATTACTTCTTTTGCAGTTAAGTCTCCTTCCAACCTCAGAACTTTCTCCTCTAGTGAAATTTTCTTGTATTTGCATTCTTCCGCTTCAGCCACTGCCATGTGCATGCAAGAGATCTCCTGAAGTAATGATGCCTTCTCTGCCTTCAACTCTTCACAATCTTCATATTTCAACTGCAGTGTAACTTGTAATCTCTCGCTTTCAAACTTCATTCTAGATAGTGCTCCTTTAAGATCCAAGACTTCCTCCTGAAGTAATGGTAATGAATGCAGTTGAATCTTTAGACTGGACTTCTCTTCAGTCATTTGCAGCATTTGACATTCAGAAGACAGTAGTTTTGACTCAAGCTCATTAATGGTGCATTTAAGCTTTGCTTCATTGGACGCAAGATGTTCCATCGTCCTCAGTAGCTTCTCACAGTTAGCTGCCAAAGTTCCCTCCTTGGCTTTGGAAGTACCAAGATCACTCATAAGATTTGACATCCGCATCATGAGGGACTGTACCTGTTCTTGCAACTTTTCAACTTCGATGGTATTCTCCAGAGATATTTCATGCAGTGTGCACTCTTCTACAATAAGTTTCTCTCTATGCTCTTTAGTCTGTAGGTGGAGATCATCAAGTTTAAACTTAAGGATCTTCTCTTTTGATTCAATTTCTTCCAGCACTGAAGAAAAGTTAGCTTCTAAAGACTCTATCCTTTTCAAACAGGTGGAGAAAGAATACTGAGATTTCCTCAGTTCTGCTTCCAAAACATTATGGCTCGTATGCAATTTTAACTTTTGTTGCCTTAGTTCTGCATTCAAGTTTTGAAGCAAACGACACTCTTCCATAAGGCTTTCTGTTGTCGCTTGGAGTTTTGGATTTACTTTCTTCAGATACTCGCACTCTTCTTGAGCATCTAACCATCGCTTTTGCATCTCCAGCAACTTTTCTTTCATATCGAGCTTTTGTGACTCCTTTTCGTGTTCTAATTCTCTGACCTTTTCCTGAAGGTTCACAACATGATTACCTGAATGCTGCAGTTCCAAGCGATTGAATTCCATTGCATCACTCAAATGCCTTAGTTGAGCTTCCAACCCTGATACTCGTTCTGACAGATCCACATTGTCTTTTTCTAATTCATACAAATTAAGTTCTAACTCATATTTGTCACTCTCTAGCTCTAATGATTTCATTTTGAGCGTCATCTTAGAGACATCTCCACAAATACATTGATCAAGAAACATCAAACCATTTGTGGAAGTGTCTAACGATTTAGAGGTGTCACTAAGTTCTTGTTGCAGGTTTTCCATTCTCTCCTCCATCTGACATTTACTCATCTGGAGATCAGAGATTTGAGTTCTCAAATCGGTCTGCTGGTGCCTTAGAGCTTCGATCTCTGCATCCTTTTTCAAACAGTCTGTTTTCAGTTCCAGTATCTCCGAGTTCTTTGCTAAATTATCACTGCTTAAATTTTGAACCTTGATGTCTAGCACCTTATTTGAATCCTCAAGCCTTTGACAGCAAGAACAAGGAGTTTTTTCCTCTGGAAGGTCATCTTTTTCTCCATCTTGGACTTCACATGCATCCTTTGCTGTTATTTTGGGTTCCTCCTCGATATGATTACTACCATCAAGACATAGAGCCGATCTGTACCCCAATAACTGGAGCAATTTTTTCAACACCGCATCAGCTTGCTCGTCCTTAGTGGTATGACCTGTACATTCACAAAGATCAAAATTACAAATAGCATCTTTAAACTCAGTGTTGATAGTAAAGAAAGGACAGTTTGCCTTGTATTCCTGTTGCACGAGAAACATTCTAGATACTTACATAATGTGGTGAGCAAGGCATAGACATCTTCAATACGTCCTGACTCGGAACTCTGGAACATTGCGGGTACATTTTCATGAGTGAAACCGCCATGACAACTTTCTTCCTGATGACATTCTAATGGGATTGCAGCAACTTCAGTTCTCTGATCTTTTTCTTGTACTTCAAAGCAACGTGAGATGATTTCAGCATTAAGCCTCGAAGCATTATCCTTTACTCGTGAGTGAAACTCCACTTGAGCTAAGTTCTCTTCCTGATCACAGATTTTCTGCTTACTTTCAGAGGCAGCCGTCTCTGCAATTATTTTCTTCTTCCCCTTATCATCTTGAAATGGTGAAGAAAGGAGCTCACCGTTACTTACTTCAAATTCGGAACCACCAGGTGATTGTTCACTTAGCTGACCCTCGACGGAGGATGAACTTAAAATGGGACCGCTGATAGAGGAAGTTCCCTTTGATTTCAGTTCGTACAGAAGTTCCAGATTTTCTTCTGTCAGCTCCTTGCAATCTCTCTCAAGTTCCTGAAGTTTTTCTTTAAGAGTCTCATTTTCCCTGATCAGATCACAGTCAGCTGCAGGTTTGGCCTTATTCGTCTCGGAGCTCTCTGCACTTAAAATTCTGGATAACTCTGCCTTCAGATAAGCAATTTCCTCTTCTTGTTCTCTTGACTTAATTTTCCATTTTTCTTCACAATCTAAAAGAGCCTGAGTTCTATGACCTTGCTCAAGTTCAATCTCATGAGTTTTCTCCCTGATGATTTTTTCCAGGCGGAGAGTGGTGTTTTCCAGATTTATCTGTGATTCCTGCAACTGTTGAAGCTTGTCCTCTAGGTTCTGTTGGTTCAATATATGTAGGTTCTCAATCTCCAATTTCTGGTTTTCAACAGTTTCTTCCATCTCCTGCAGAATGGAGACTAATTCAATATTTGATTCTTGAGTTTTACTTAGCTGTAAAGACATACTGTCATTTGATTCTTTCTGAATCCGTAGCTCCCCTTTTAAAATCTTTTGGACACTGTCCATATCTCTGACTTGGAGCATTAAACTATCAGTCGCTTTTTCCTTTTCCATGGATTCTTGTAAAAGGACCTCCAGGTGTTTGATTTCTTGCATCAATCCATCACGTTCGGTGCCCAATGAACGATGCTCCATCTTAAGGTTTTCTATCTGCTGTGTCTGGTCAAAAAACTCCTTCCTTGACATTTCCAGGTTGATCTTTAGGCTTTGAGCATTTTGTTCCCACATCATGGCCTCTGCAATTAGTTCTTTACTGGTAATATCCTTGCCTTGTAAGGAGTTTCTAGAGGAAGCAGCAAGTTGCACTGATGCAGTGTTATCATGTGATAACTGTTTGTAATCATCTTTTTGATTTTGAGCATTCTTTCCTGATCCCGAATTCATTAAATTATAGGGAGAGTTGTACGATTTCGGCGATTCACAAAAAGAGTAAGAACTGCAGGATGCACTACTCCTGGAATCAATTGATTCTTGTCTGCCAATTATGTGATTAACAGGCCTGTTTGAGTCACTTAGGGAGGAAAAACTTTCTCTGCCCAATGAATCCTCAGTAGAGGCAAAGCTATGAGATGAACTCAGAGCTCGGCAACCAGTTTCCTGTTGGGAAAGCATAATCTAGCTTAAATTCTATAGGAAGCCGGAGATGATAAAGTAACCAAATAAATGCACCATAGATACTTGTAATACGAGATCTCCAAGAGAAGACATGGGTAAAATAATAGTTAGAAATATACTTCGATTTGTGATATTTGAGCCTATATATGCATCCGGTGAGTTCAATTATTCAAGTAGTTTGATATATATCTATGATTTTCTAACTAGCCCTTATTGTTGCGTCCCATAATTTTTCATTTGTAGTAACTGTATCTCTGTCTGTCCATGTCCAACGCCATTTCTAAGCTACTAAGGCTGTATTCAAGATTTAGATTCCAGGCAATACTGCAACCACTTTTTAGCTCTTTAAAAGTAATTAATTGAGATAAGTTTCCTGAGAGGTTACGGTACACTTTTTGCCTGGTCAATTCTAGATAGATTACCAACTTAAAGCATTGCAGGAAAACTCAGACTTGGCTAACACCGAAAATGAAGACAGGACATATTAATCTATAATTCTATTGGTTGCTAAAGGCCTAACTTTCTATTATTAATTGCAGTTTGAATGAGTGAATAAAAAAGTAGAAGTAGTTATCCAAATATTTAAGTACCGGACTAGTTAAATTTTAATTGTGTGACTCATCAAATATTTGGAAATTAGTTGAAAAAAGAGATTTTCTCATATAATATCCTAACGGATATTGACAAATGCATAAATCTTTATGACTAGATAGTTAGATACCTCTGATTTGATCTCCATGTTTTTGTATTCCACGTTCTCTTCTTCTATGTAGATGGGCATGTCTTTAAATTCATTGCCTCTACAAGTTTCAAACTGATTCTTTTAAGTATGGATAACGAAAAAGAAATAGAAATCTGGAAAACTTAGCAAGAAGTTGCTATCTTCTAGTGACAAACCTGAGTGCTGTTAGACACTTGATCTCCAGCTGCAGAAACATAAGAAACTGAATCAAGGGCAGGTAAGGCCAAAAGCTGAAAGTATATGTACTCAGGTGTACTTGAGCTAACATGTTCCTGAATTAAATATAGGCCAAGCACGTAAGGGAATTGGCTGAAAACCTTTGACAAGGACCTCGAGTATTCAGGATGGGATGAACATTAGGATGCTCCAAATTATGAGTAATTTGGTGCAGTTCAGATGAGGAAGTTAAAGCTGGAAACATATTTATTATGTTAAGTAAATTTGTCCAATATTGTTTCTTTGATCATCACGTTTATTAAGTTAATTAATTTGTAATAATAACATATTCAACTTCACACTAAGAGTATGTAAAATATAGCAGAAGCACGCAAAGTAGTAGATGGGGCTCTCAAATTTTTATGAGCAAAGTAAGATAAAACTAATATCCTTTCAGTATATAGCTTGTAAAATTACAAGTATACTATTGAACAGAAAACAAGTTACATTGTATTACTGAGAAGCAAACCTAGAGTTTATTTACTTGAGAATTATTGAGCACAAATGAAATGAAAATCTCTCTAGAGGGGATTACCAAGATCTGAGAAGCTAGTAGATAAACACAGTTCCTGAGCTAAGCTCACAGATAAAAGTAGTGACTGATTCATTTGTTAAAAGAAAAATAGGTTGTTTTGTACTTTTGTCCAGTAAAGAAACAGGAAAGAATTTTTTTTCTTCTCTTTGTACTTGAGTAGAGGAAGATGAACCTGTTTATTGCAAAAGAAGCATGGAATATTGGTAAAATACGATAGGGTGGGTCTACAAAGAGTAATGCCTGAACATGTTGAACCGGAATGAAGGAAAGAAATGGTAATCATAGGATATACTAGATAATATTTTGCAATTTAAAGTGCTAATATCAAACTTGAAAGCATCAGAAGAGGTCTCACCTGTAGAACTGTGGCATAATTACATTTTTTCAAAGGTAAGGAAACTGGAGTATAAGCTTTTGCATCCCTGTAGCGAGCAGGATTTAAAGCAGCCTCTCCGAGGATGCTAGATCTCGCAGATCCCTGAAACAGAAAGCTGATAACTTTATAAACATGAAAACTGAGAGTCAAGTGTAGCAAATTCAGTAATCTTAAAGCTTATTGAACGAATAATATCAATAGATAGAAATCTGGGAGATGTCAGACCATCGTTACAATAAACTTAAAAGGGAATTGCTCTTGTTGGTTTGAGATATCATCTGGGGTAATCCATATAGATTGCGACCATGTCTCTGTCCACTTGCAATTGCCATTTCGTACCAAGGCTTTCCCTGATTTGCTGACTGTTTTCCCTGTTTCCACGCAGATAAGAGAGATGGAAAGTTTGTCCCATCCTTTAGGTACCTGAGAGAAGCAAGCCGTAGAAACTTTGATAAAACTGAAACTAGATGTGAAGTTTTGTCAAGATGATGATGGTGAGGCCATTAAGACATCAATATTAGATGATTAATCTCTGAAATCCACTTATCAAGCAACAGAAATATAAACATTGAAACAAAGCATTCCACAAATATAAACAGTTTGAGAAAAGGATTTTGTAGCTTGCCGTTATATTAAGCGTATTTGTTCAGTCACAAATAGTGCAAGCAGAGGAAGAGATTCCCATGTTAAACAATAACAATTTAAAAGAAACAATGATTGGATATTTTGAAAAATTTGATGACGTCAGAAGTGAAAATCCAAGAGGAAAAGAGAGACTATATCGGTCGGCAAGTGAATGCATGAGACAAAACAGTTTAGCTCTTAGACTCATAAAGAGTGCGAACAAATCGTTGAATTTGAACCACATTGGAGATAAGTGGCACCAAGTTTCATGAAAAGAGGCATACAAAGTGGCAGAGCATGTTTGTGTCCATTTTGACCTATGTTTTTGAAGGTTCCTCTATGAGTTATTCATTTTCCACATTGTCACATTTTCTATCCCTGGAATCTTTATGTACTGTTTATATTTATTTCCTTGTATGATATTAGGGATCGTTTGGTACAATGGTGGGATAAACCAAGATATCCATTTGGGGGGGGGGTATCCCATGGGATTAGCTATCCCATCTTCTATATTGGATAGTTAATCCCACCATTTTAGTGTAAAACTTATCTTGCCATTAGCTAATACCTATAATCAAACATGGGATAAATGCAATCCCAAATTCTATCCCAGGATTATTATCCTTATCCCTTGTACCAAACGACCCCTCAAGATATTATGTTCTCTTTTCCTGTTTTCCGGTTTTGAGTTCAGGTACTAATTCTTCCAAATACCTCCAATGTGCCATTTACTTGTACCATTGTACATATGGTTTATACTGCACTGTGCTTCCTTGTTCAACCATTTATTACTAATGATATCAGAGTAACAGACTGGTTATCAATTCTGGAGCAATTGGCACTTCTGTTGTTTTCAAAAGTACGTTTTCTGGTGTTTCTTTCTCCTTGTCTCCTGTCAACTATCAAGAAAACCTTATCCTTTTCCCATGTAATATAGGAGAAAAAAAGGCCTCAGATGTACTCCGACATCTTTTATCTGGTCAAATGAAGTTGGTTCTTATCTTCTGGCTACTCCCCACTTTCAAAATAAAATACTATAATAATTCTTGTTGCTTCTCTGGTAGTATCTTGCGAAATTTTTCTTACGTATTGGAACATTGAGTGACTATTGACAATGGGTAGACTAATTGTATAATGCTTATCTTTTGCAATAGCACCTACACCACTAAAGTTGAATGTGTAAATAACAGTCCTATAGCTGGAACATCTGATTTCTTTCTGTTTTAGTCTATGCCAAAGATGACTTTAGCATGAGAACTCTAAGGACTACCAGTTACTTTTACAACTTAAATTAGCAGAAGAGGAACAAAAACTGGTGAACAAAATTGCAAGTGCACATGTACATTTACCATTAGCTACATGGACATCTATATATGACGTTATATGACGGTTTGACTGGAGTTTAAAAAACTTTTAAAAAGAAAGAAAGACTTTTGAAACTTGCGGTCAACAACAAGGACTATATGTAAAATGAGAAGTTTAAAGTTAAAATTGTTTCAAATTATAAAAGGTTGTCATTCTTTTGGAACCGACTAAAAAGGAAAATGTGCCATATAAAAATGGGCCAGAGGAGTATAGAACTTTGCACAATTTCCCTATTTGGTATATCACAAGTCTTTGTTCCACTTCTGTAGAAATTCCTACTATTATTCCGATGAACCAACAAATTAACGGCTATCTAATAGCTTCCCGTGACATGGAACAAATAAGAAATACTCCTAGCTATACTAAAAAAAATAATACAGAAGAAGATAAATTCCAGCCTATCTAACAGATACGTCCAAATAAAAACACATGTTGTTACAGAAGAATATATGAATAAAGTGCACATGCATTTATGCTCCTTTATCAACACACTCTGCCAAACTCTACATTGAGCTGTAACAGTACCTTACACCCAGAATCAAACACGAATAAGCACAATTCAACATGTATCACACTACATTGATTTATTTGCTTCAAAAATAGATAGAAAAATCGACAAATTATCACAGAAAATCCAAACTCTATCAGGTATGTAAATACTAAACCAATCAAACAGCATAGTACATCTGGAGAAAAATCAGTATCAAGAGCTAATTGCGCATGTTCTTATTAAGCAGTAAACTGTAGCTCGAGATACTCAAAATTCACACACACGCACATTGATTTATTTGGTTCAACACTTAAGAAAAAACACAAACTATAGCAGAAATTCCGAACTTGAGCAGACATATAAACAGTAAACCAATCGAACAGCGAATACCGCAGGAGAAAATCAGTATCGAGAGCCAATTGCACATAGTGTAATTCGTATTAATCTGTAAATTATACTTTGAGGTACTCAAAATACACACACATACCTGACGAGCGTGAAGGTTGGAGAAGGAGAAATCGAGTCGTTGGCCTGATTTTTCAGAAAACGAAGAAGACGACCTGTGTCTGTGCAATTTGAAAATCTTATCTCTGATCATCATCTCAAATCCTTAGTAATAATGCAATGCTAATAGCTAGAGTTGGAATATAGAAGCTCATATAGCAGAATAATGGAGGGGAAGGACGTTGTGTGTGAAGAAGGTGAAAGTGGAAAAAGGAGTGGAGTGGATAACTGAATTCTCTTCAGTGGGGGCTGTGCGCTAAAAGTAGCTACTGCGCACTAGTGGGTTTAGCTATATTCAATGTGGGAGTTGGAATTGGTCGGTAATTAGATGGGGTTATTTTGGCGTTTACTGCTCATTCCCTTTGTTATTCAACCTACCCTCTACTTAATAGTGAGTGGTGTGTCTCATATTTATAGCCCAAAACATTGAAAGTTTACGCAAAATTTGAGAAAATTTGCGAGGGTTTGATCCAAAATCAAATAATATCACATCACGTTAATAGTTATTGGTAATTTGTGTTCGAAACCAGAAAATTTTATAAAGTAAAAGAGAAATTAACAGAAATGCATAGGAGAAACAAAATTAAATCTGAGCCCACTAAACTCACAGTATATCGTTAAGAAACTTAATCCCCTCCTAGTATTCGAGGTTTAAGATTATTTCCTCCAAAGATAGAACGAATTATCCACACTGGTGTAGCGGTACCTCAAACCCCAATATTTCAATGAACACAATAAGACAGAGCAAATCACACATGACACTTATATTTTGTTTTGGAAAAATAATGCAAAGAAAATGGGAGAATTTCAGAATTTTTTCTATGTATGAAAATGAGGCTAAGCCTCTAAAATTTATAGACAATAAAAGGTTAAGATAAAAAGATACAATTTAAAAAACGCTTCTTCCATTTTCCATTCACCCCCATTCACAAAACTAACAATAATACATTGGACTGGTTACTAGTCACATGGTAAGAGTATTATTGGACTGGTTACTAGTCACAAAAAGAGGAAAAAGGGTACTATTACAAATTTTAGTAAAATTAGGAAAACCTGCTATGGCCTATGAGTTTAGATAGAATTAGCAACGTGAGATGCGTGAGGATTATTGTTATTTTAGTAAAATAGGGAAAATGTACAACTATGACATTCAAGCACAATATATTCGTTTTAGGTCATGGAGGTTATAATTGCATAATAAAGTTAGGACGACCCATAAAAGACAAGGGATAATTTTGGTAAAAGAGCTCCATACTTTAGGCCGTACATAATTCGATATTTTGATATTCGGTATGGTATTTGGTTTAAGTTTTAAAAAAATATTGGTATTAGGTATAGTATTTGGTATTTTAAAATAAAATATTGAAATACTGATATCGTACCAAAATATATATTATATTATACAATACATATATTACTAATTATAACATAAATATAAAAAATATAAAAGTTTATTTTTTTTTATTCTCTAAGTTCATCAATTAACTCTAAGGAAGTAAAAAGACATTTCTAATAATTTTTATTCATTATGTATAGTTTTCTCTCTTTGGGTTGATATTTGTTGATTTTCGACAAAACTTTTGTCAACAAATGCTTTTAGTTATGTACTTTTGAGTGCTTTAATTAAGAATATTACAATTTATGACTTTATGCACTAGTTAGTATTCAAACCAAATAAATTGAAGTTACCGAATCGAATAAACTGAAACTGAAAAGAGAAAAATTGAACCATATTGAAATTAATTAGGTACGATATTGGTATAGTATTTTAAAAAATCAAATATTAAAAATACCAAATTAATATTTAAATATCGTTCCATATCGACCGACGAAGACCTGTCATACTTTTGTCGCGGGAACAGTTAACTTTTTGCTTAGAGAAGTAGTAACAATTTTCTTTTCCCATGAGACGAGAACTAAACAAGCTCTACTGCACGTGGACTGATGGCACCTTGTAATGCCATCATATTGTTCAATCCTCTCTCTTGATATGACGTTTAACTTTTTTTAATAAATCATTAAAACAAAAAGGATTGATGGCACCTTATAGTGCAGCTATTAGATAGTTGAAAGCATGTGAATTTTTTTGTTTATATTGTGACTTTGATGTAACTTTTTCTGCCCTTTCCCCGTTGCTTTTTAATGCATATTATATACTCTATTTCGTAAAATTAATTAAACCGTTTAATTTCCTTTATTGGATTCTATGCAATTAGGAGCAATTTCCTTTGTACTCAGAATTATTTCTCCTAATCCGTCCATCCAAAAAATCCATAGGAAGGAAAAGAAACTTCCAGAACTAAATTTATTATTGATAAGTGTATTGGTCAAAATCTGACCACTGCAGTCAAGCTGACCAACATTCCGTCCAGGCGGCAAAGCAAAGAAAGACGACATGGTCTATTCCACTTTCGGCACTCTCGATACCCGTCGAGTCAAGAAGAAACAACGTTTAGAGGACAACCAAGGCGGACATAGTGTGAGAGAGCGTTGGACCAAGTAAATAGCAAGGGTCCCATGATTATATATAGTAGGGGAAAACCTCCGGTGAGGGGGATTCTTCACTGCTTCTTCTCTCCTTGGTTCTCTCCTCTCTAATCTTCATAATAAAAAGAAGAACGAAGCAATCTCCAGAAAAACATGTAAACCAACTCCCCCTATTGATTAATGGGAGTCACAATGAAGAGTTTCAATAAGATTGAATACCTCTATTTCATTTCGTGTATTATTTTTCAAGGTGCTCATTGATTTGGAATTTATTATGTTTAACTAAAATTTACCCCTTCATTTTCTTTAATTGATTTGTTCAAAGAGGTTCCAATATCTTTTGAGTCAAACAATTTGGCGTCGTCTGTGGGGATTTATTAGTGAAAGTTCCTAGTCTCTTCCAGATCAAAGACAAGAAACACAATCACCCACAAAAAGAGCGCTAAGGCAAAGCCCAACCCACGCATGGCAAAAGCGCAGCATAGGAGGGGAAAGAGAGTTGAATACAGTCACCAAATTTTGGAATCATTGCCCCATCAACCGTCGAAATGCCAGACAAAACGAGCAACATTATAAACCTACTCTCGTTCATCGATCCATCGGATGGGGGTAAGAAAAGTATCATTTTAACTCACCTTCTGCTCATTGCTCAAGTAGGAACACAAGTGCCGTGTGGGCGAGCGAACAAAGAAACATCTCAATCAGAGAATAGGAAACTACTACAAGACAACCGAAACATCGCCCGCCGATGACACCTCCAGGCCGGAAGGCAGGAATCAGATGAAAACAATATCAAGCGAACTGGGACTCCCCCAGAGGATGCCTGATTCTCAAAAAATTGGGACTGGCGGCGAGTTACTATATCGATAAGTTCGAAATAACACCCTTTAAGGCCAAGGGCCTTTGCCAAAAAGCAGAGTTCTATCTCGATCGAACGACGACAGATTACTATTTTGATAAGTTCGAAATAACACCCTTTAAGGCCAAGGGCCTATCAAAAAAAGAAGAGTTCGACCTTGATCGAACGACGACAGGTTACTATTTCGATAAGTTCAAAATAACACCCTTTAAGGCCAATAGTCTTCGCCAAAAAGAAGAGTTCGACTTTGATCGAACGACGACGAGTTACTATTTTGATAAGTTCGAAATAACACCCTTTAAGGTTAAGGGCATTCGCCAAAAAGAAGAGTTCGACCTCGATCGAATGACGACGGGTTACTATTTCGATAAGTTCGAAATAACACCCTTTAAGGCCAAGGGCCTTCTCCAAATATAAGAGTTCGACCTCTATCGAACGACGACGGGATACTATTTTGACAAATTCGAAATAACACCCTTTAAGGCCAAGGGCCTTCGCAAAAAATAAGAGTTTGACCTTGATCGAGTGACAACGGGTTACTATTTTGATAAGTTCAAAATTAACACCCTTTAAGGCCAAGGGACTTCGCCTAAAAGAAGAGTTCGACCTCGATCGAACGACGACGGGTTACTATTTCGATAAGTTCAAAATTAACACCCTTTAAAACCAAGGGCCTTCTCCAAAAAGAAGAGTTCGACCTCGATCGAATGACAACGAGTTATTATTTCAATAAGTTCGAAATTAACACCCTTTAAGGCCAAGGGCCTTCGCCAAAAAGAAGAGTTAGACCTCGATCGAACAATGACGGGTTACTACTTCGATAAGTTCGAAATAACACCCTTTAAGGCCAATGGCCTTCGCCAAAGAGAAGAGTTCGACCTCGATCAAACGTTGACAGGTTACTATTTCGATAAGTTCGAAATAACACCCTTTAAGGCCAAGGTCCTTCGCCAAAGAGAAGAGTTCGACCTCAATCGAACAATGACTGGTTACTATTTTGATAAGTTCGAAATAACACCCTTTAAGGCCAAGGGCCTTCACCAAAAAGAAGAGTTCGACCTCGATCGAACGACGACGAGTTACTATTTCGATAAGTTCGAAATAACGCCCTTTAAGGCCAAGGGCCTTCGCCAAAAAGAATAGTTCGACCTCGATCGAACGACGACGAGTTACTATTTCGATAAGTTTGAAATAACACCCTTTAAGGCCAAGGACCTTCGCCAAAAAAAGAGTTCGACCTCGATTGAACAACGACGGGTTACTATTTCGATAAGTTCGAAATAACACCCTTTAAGACCAAGGTCCTTCGCGAAAAAGAAGAGTTTGACCTCAATCGAACGACGACGGGTTACTGTTTCGATAAGTTCGAAATAACACCCTTTAAGGCCAAGGTCCTTTGCCAAAAAGAAGAGTTCGGCCTCGATCGAACGACAGGTTACTATTTTGATAAGTTCGAAATAACACCCTTTAAGGCCAAGGGTCCTTCGCGAAAAAGAAGAGTTTGACCTCGATCGAACGACGACGAGTTACTATTTTGATAAGTTCGAAATAACGCCCTTTAAGACCAAGGGCCTTCGCCAAAAAGAAGAGTTCGACCTCGATCGAACAACGACGGGTAACTATTTCGATAAGTTTGAAATAACACCCTTTAAGGCCAAGGGCCTTCGCCAAAAAAAAAGAGTTCGACCTCTATCGAACGACGACAGGTTACTATTTTGATAAGTTTGAAATAACACCCTTTAAGGCCAATGACCTTCGCCAAAAAGAAGAGTTCGACCTCGATCGAACGATGACAGATTACTATTTCGATAAGTTCAAAATTAACACCCTTTAAGGCCAAGGGCCATCGCCAAAAAGAAGAGTTTGACCTCGATCGAACGACGACAGGTTACTATTTTGATAAGTTCAAAATAACACCCTTTAAAACCAAGGGCATTCGCCAAAAAGAAGAGTTTGACCTCGATCGAACGACGACGGGTTACTATTTCGATAAGTTCGAAATAATGTCCTTTAAGGCCAAGGGCCTTCGCCAAAAAGAAGAGTTCGACCTTGATCGAACGATGACGGGTAACTATTTCGATAAGTTCGAAATAACACCCTTTAAGGCCAAGGGCCTTCGCCAAAAAGAAGAGTTCGACCTCGATCGAACAATGACGGGTTACTATTTTGATAAGTTCGAAATAACACCCTTTAAGGCCAAGGGCCTTCGCCAAAAAGAAGAGTTCAACCTCGATCGAACAACAACGGGTTACTATTTTGATAAGTTCAAAATAACACCCTTTAAGGCCAAGGGCCTTCGCCAAAAAGAAGAGTTCGACCTCTATCGAACGACGACAGGTTACTATTTTGATAAGTTTGAAATAACACCCTTTAAGGCCAATGACCTTCGCCAAAAAGAAGAGTTCGACCTCGATCGAACGATGACAGATTACTATTTCGATAAGTTCAAAATTAACACCCTTTAAGGCCAAGGGCCATCGCCAAAAAGAAGAGTTTGACCTCGATCGAATGACGATGGGCTACTATTTCGATAAGATCGAAATAACACCCTTTAAGGCCAAGGGCCTTCGCCAAAGAGAAGAGTTTGACCTTGATCGAATGACGACGGGTTGCTATTTCGATAAGTTCAAAATATCACCCTTTAAGGCCAAGGGCCTTCGCCAAAGAGAAGAGTTCGACCTCGATCGAACGATACCACAACTTTTGGTGTTCTATGATTCACCTCCGAATAATGAGTAGGTAGTTCGATCCTCTTTATTTTGATCTTATTAGTAAATTGATTGGGGGAAGCAGAGCAATAGGTCGAATTACTATAGAAAGAAGAGTTGTAAACTATAGGATTTCTTGATCGAGTAGGAATATTTCGGTTTTTTTCGTTCCTTCTTTTCGATAAGAATAGGAATTTGAAATGATACAAATTCCTCTTCATTATGTTGTGCTCTAATGGGTTACTATTTCGATAAGTTCAAAATAACACCCTTTAAGGCCAAGGGCCTTTGCTAAAGAGAAGAGTTCGACATCGATCGAACGATGACGGGTTACTATTTTGATAAGTTCGAAATAACACCCTTTAAGGCCAAGGGCCTTCACCAAAAAGAAGAGTTCAACCTCGATCGAACAACGACGGGTTACTATTTCGATAAGTTCAAAATAACACCCTTTAAGGCCAAGGGCCTTCGCCAAAAAGAAGAGTTCGACCTCTATCGAACGACGACATGTTACTATTTTGATAAGTTAGAAATAACACCCTTCAAGGCCAAGGGCCTTCGCCAAAAGAAGAGTTCTACATCGATCGAACGACGACAGGTTACTATTTTGATAAGTTCGAAATAACACCCTTCAAGGCCAAGGGCCTTCGCCAAAAGAAGAGTTCTACATCGATCGAACAACGACGAGTTACTATTTTGATAAGTTCAAAATAACACCTTCTAAGTCCAAGGGCCTTCACCAAAAAGAAGAGTTCGACCTCGATCGAACGACGACGAGTTACTATTTTGATAAGTTCAAAATAACACCCTTAAAGGCCAACGACCTTCACCAAAAAGAAGAGTTCGACCTCGATCGAACGACGACGGGTTACTATTTCGATAATTTCAAAATAACACCCTTTAAGGCCAAGGGCCTTCACCAAAAAGAAGAGTCGACCTCGACCGAACGACGACATGTTACTATTTTGATAAGTTTGAAATAACACCCTTTAAGGCCAAGGGCCTTCTCCAAAAGAAGAGTTCTACCTCGATCGGACAACGACGGGTTACTATTTTGATAAGTTCAAATTAACACCCTTTAAGGCCAAGGGCATTCGCCAAAGATAAGAGTTCGACCTTGATCAAACGACGATGGGTTGCTGTTTCGATAAGTTCGAAATAACATTCTTTAAGGCCAAGGTCCTTCGCCAAAAAGAAGTGTTCGACCTCGATCGAACGACGATGGGTTACTATTTTGATAAGTTTAAAATTAACACCCTTTAAAGCCAAGTGCCTTCGCCTAAAAGAAGAGTTCGACCTTGATCGAACGACAATGGGTTACTATTTCTATAAGTTCGAAATAACACCCTTTAAGGCCAAGCGACTTCGCCAAAAATAAGAGTTTGACCTCGATCGAACGACAACGGGTTGCTATTTTGATATGTTCGAAATAACACCCTTAAAGGCCAAGGGCCTTCGCCAAAAAGAAGAGTTCGACCTCGGTCGAACGACAACGGGTTACTATTTCGATAAGTTTGAAATAACACCCTTTAAGGCCAAGGGCCTTTGCCAAAGAGAAGAATTCGACCTCGATTGAACGACGACGGGTTACTATTTCGTTAAGTTTGAAATAACACCCTTTAATGCCAAGGGCCTTCACCAAAAAGAAGAGTTCGACCTCGACCGAACGATGATGGGTTACTATTTCGATAAGTTTGAAATAACACGTTTTAAGGCCAAGGTCCTTCGCCAAAAAGAAGAGTTCGACCTCGATCGAACGACGATGGGTTACTATTTTGATAATTTGAAATAACACCCTTTAAGGCCAAGGGCCTTCGCCAAAAATAAGAGCTCGACCTCGATCGAACGACGACGAGTTACTATTTCAATAAGTTCAAAATAACACCCTTTAAGGCCAAGGGCCTTCGCCAAAAATAAGTTCGACCTTAATCGAACAACGACGGGTTGATATTTCGACAAAAGTTTGAAATCACACCCTCAAGGCCACGAGCCATCACCAAAGAGAAAATTTAAAATATATCTATGGCCAAGGGCCGTTAGAAAACATAAAGGGAAGGAAAGACCGAGACTCGCCATACGGGAATCTACCCCGCACCAAAGTCATGAAAAGCAAAAACAAAGATAAAGTACAATGCAAATAACAACGAAAAATTCTACTTTATATAAAGTCACTCCACAAACGGTCACAGATTACACACGGCCCAAGCCACCAATGAAAAAGAAAAGAAGAGGAAAGGAGAAAGAAACAATGATAACCGAGAACAAATATAAAAATAAAAACAGAAAATAGACAAAGATAACATTCTTTCACTTGGCGTCATCACCGCCACCATCATCGCCACCATCCCCAGGAAGTCCTCCCTCATCAACTGCGCCCTCATCGGCCCCCGGAGTCGCAGAGTCATAACCTCAGTTAACACGAGCCTCTCGCGCCTTTGCCCGTTCTCCTTCATATGCGGCCTCAATAACATTGCCCGCCTCCCACAAACTCTTGTATATATATCCCGCTGAGCTTTAGCATGAACCCAAAACTCGTGTAAGCGGCGGGGAACAGCGGCAGTGGAAGACTCAATTTGAGCCAACAATTGCTCATTTTCAGCCTCCAGAGCGGCGACCCGATCTCCCAAGGTCAAAGCTTCCCGGTTGATCTCACCAATATGTTCTTTAAGCCTCGCCTCCATTAGCGTGGTCGTCGCTCTCTCCGACTCCTGCTCGGACTGGAGGACGCGGATAGTGTTCTCCAAGGCCGCCGCCCTTGTCGAAGTCGCAGACCAGGCACTCTTGATACTCTCCAACCCGACAACCTTTCTCTCCAACTCGGCCAACTTTCATATCCACTCCACGCTCATCGCCTCGACCTTGAGAAGATTCTGATCTATTTCGGCCTGTATTGACCTCAGTCTCCCCTACAGATAGTCATACTCTGCAGCTACACCCTTGCCTAATTCAAGCTCTTCGTCCTTCGCTGGCACGCCCTAACCCGAGGAGGAGTGATTGGCACCCGGTGCCGTACTGGCCCGAGCAAACCACTCTGTAAATCATTCATTTCTTTTGTAACTATCATGGGCCGAATGGCCACAACTCGTAATATACAATTGTAAGTGGGCAAATGTTATTTCAATGAACCATTGTTCATAAAACATGAATACATATGGGCCATCAAGGCCTCTGACATACTGTACAAAATAAACATATGTCTACAAAGCGTCTAAGATTATTTGATATCAAATGGGACAGGGCACCGACTGACCCATAAGTATATAGTAAAACTCTGACACGATGACTCATAGACTCGGCTGCACTCCGAATGAGGTGGAGTCTTACCGATCCTTCCTTGAATGCCAATCTCGTCTACTATAAGGGATTGTCAAACTGATTGTCTATACCTGCAGGCATGAAACCTAGCGTCCCCAAGCAAAAGGGACATCAGTACGAATAATGTACCGAGTATGTAAGGCATGTAAATAAGTATATAAAGGACATAAAAGAAATATGGAGTAAAGGACTCTACCAGTATATCTGGATAGATATGTAAATTATGAAATATTTATAATGTCATGCATATGCGTGTAAATGTCATGTAATGCATAGGTCTGTAAGTACATATCATCATTAAGCCTCTGAGGGCATCCCATCATATCATTTCGGCCACTGTGGGCAACATCATCAATGTATACCAGCTGATCAGGTGGTGGTGCGTATATAACGCCATAACCTTTTCTCATACCCCATATACATATATATATATATAACGTCGTCTAAGTCATGGGTAAATGCACATAAATAAATGAATACAATGCATAATGAAATAAGACAATATGATCTCTTGAATGTTATGAGACCCATGAATAAACAATATGGAAGTAGGACATATAGGGAATCAAGAACATACTTAGACATGCTTGAATATCACTTTACGGGAATAAGTAATATAGACATCCTTAACTGATAGAGTGAAACCACTTATGGAATATTATTACGTTTACGTATCGTTACGTGGATCATGCCAAAAGAAGGAATGGATAGCCTTTACATACATGAGCCGATTCTCTTAGGATTTGGTATGGAATCGTTTTATGTGATGTCCCAAAGGGGTCATCACTTGTTTTTAAATTAAATTATGCATTTTGAGGCCTTAAAAACCTCTCTTAGCATCACCTCGATTTGCGTGCACAGTCTGGGTGAGTAGTCGGAAAGCTTAAATGTGAAATCTATGAAAAATGATAAGTTTTTACTATAGAATGAATTAATTTGACTTCGGTCAATATTTTAGGTAAACGAATCCGGACCCGTGATTTGACGGTCCTGGAAGGTTCGTAGGAAAATATGGGACTTGGGCGTATGCCCGGAATCAAATTTCAAGGGCCCAAGCCCGAGAAATGAATTTTTAAAGAAAATTGTTTTCTGAAATTGTTTAAAGGAAGTTGAAATGAATTTTGATTACAACATGTTGGTATCGGGCACGTATTTTGGTTCTGGCACCTGGTACAGGTCTTATATATGATTTAAGATAATTCTGTGATGTTTGGTAAGAAACAGAGTGTTTTGGACGTGATTCGGACCATAATTGAAAATTTTGATATTTAATAAGTTTTGATAAATTTCATTGATATTGAGGTTTAATTCGATGTTTTTGATGTTATTTTGGTGATACGAGTACATGAATAAGTCCGTAGGATATTTTTGAGGTTGTGTGTATATTTGGTTTGGAGACCCGAGGGCTCGGGTGAGTTTTGGATATGCCACGGGATGAAATTTTGGACATAAGGAATTGCAGGCCTGCAGGCTTCGCAATTCCCAAACTCATGTTCGCAATTCCCAAAGCCATGTTCGCAATTCCCATCTTCGCAATTCCCAAACTCATGTTCGCAATTCCAAAACCCATGTTCGCAATTCCCAAACCCATGTTTGCAATTGTAACATTCCTCAAATATATAAAAGTTTCAAGACACGCGAAATATAGAATTTAATTATTTATTTTTTATAATCATAAATTCTACTTCTATTACGGACTAAAACCCTTGTGATTAAATTTGAGTTACTCCTCTATTTATAAATAATTGGATGTACAATTAGGAAAATATTATTAATTTTAATGTTATTAATTATTAAAAGTATGTATAAGTTAATACTAGTTAAGTCAAAACCAAAAAAAAAATGGAAAACAAAACAAAAATAAGACTCACGTGCCTTAGCCCATAAAGGGCTGGGTAAACTAATAAGAAGCACATTGCTTAGCCCTTATACAAGAAACAGAGAGCTATTTTGTTTACGCAGCAAGCGCAAGGCAGAAGGAGCGAAAAGAAAATTTTAGGGTTCTTTACAAACAACTAATTCTTGAACTCAGGTATGTAAAATTTCCTATTGTCAATTACCCTAAAGTAGTAGTATGTAAGAATTGGATAGTTAATTCTCTTCTTCCTCTATAACAACAATAAATTTCATGTTTAGATGTGAAACTTTAAAATTGATTAAAATGCACTGGTTATTGTAGAATCGATTGTTTAACTGGTGTCAATTGGACTGAGGCCTACGTATTGGCTTGAGAAGTTTTGAGGTGAGTTGATATAACCCTTTACTAAAGTGGTTTAACTCACAAAAGCACGCACACAAAGTGTTTTGATGAATTACATAAAAGAGTTAATATATACTTAATGAGAGTAGTAAGTACCTATTAGCTTAGAATTATTTTCTATCTAAAGTTTAGATGATTATTTGGATATATGCGCATAAATTTCAGATTTTCATGTTATTCTTATATGCCATTTTCATGTTGAAAACTCATGAAGGACCAAGAACCTTTATAAATACTTTTTGAATGTTTATTTCATTCTTATGTCATGCCTTACATTTAAGGATACCAGTATGAGTATGCATAAAAGATTTAGACTTGAAAAGTCACAAGAAGAAGTTTTAGAAACAAAAGATTTTTGGGGAGTATCCTTTATTCTGAGAAGGGGTCATCTTCCAGGCTTAGGGTCCTGATCAAGGTGTTGACTTCCGGAAACTACTTGTGTCAAAGCAGGGAGCACACAAGCCGAGGGTCTCGTTGCTGAGAATTTACTTATCCATGCTAAGGTATGAGACATGAGCGCTGAGAACTATGAAGCGAGTGGCACTTCGTGGATTGGGCCTATTCGATCAGGTTGGGATCGAACCCGTGTCGATCACACGGTGACTGAGACAGAATTAAGTCAAGATAGTTGGAACTCCCAAAGTATAAAGTGAAGTATTTTTTTTTATAAGTAAGAAAAAGAAAAGAGTTTCTTTTAGAATATTCATGAACTGCTATTATGCAATTATTTTACAATTATTCTTATAAGCTTTATGTTTTACATGCATTTAAAACCTTTGTTCATAATGTATATGTTATTAAAATTTTGCCCCTATTGTTGAGACTCACTGAGTATAATGGATGGTACTGACGTTCTCTTTTGGGAACCTACGTTGGTCTGCGGTACAACGTAGGAACCAGTTTTGCAGGCGAGCAGGCTACGAGTTAGGACTTCCTTCTCTTCCAGTGCTATTGGTGAGCTCCGCTTTTGTTCGTGGAGTATTCCTTAGAGTCATCTTTATTTAGTTATTTCCTTGTTACTTAGAGAACTGGCCAGGAAAATCTCATGTCCCGAGCTGTGCGTCAATTTATCAGTAGAGGCTTCGTAGACATAGTCGTTGGGTTAAGATTCAGATATTTTTGATAATAACTTTGCATCATTTTATTGGTTACTACGAATAAAGTTTTGAAGTTGGCTTATTTTAGATATTTAAATTATTTTTAAGTGTTTGGTTACAGTAGTGCCTTGTGGCATATAAAGTTTGAGGTTATAATAGATTTGATAAGCAAAGATGGTCCGCTCGGTCATGTTTAGTTATCGAGTGCCGGTCCCGGCTTGTTCATAAAATGGGTCGTGACAAACTTGGTATCAGAGCCTCAGGTTTATGGGGTCCTAGGGGTCTATGAAGCCGTGTTAGTAGAGTCTCGTTTATATGTATGAAGCGCGCCATACTTATAAACAAGAGGCTACAAGCATTTAGGAAAAGTCATTTTTTTTCATACTTTAGATCGTGCAGTAGAGTCTACCTCTAAGGAATTATCTAATTTATTCGTTTCTCCAAAACTTGCAGAAATGGCTCGTACTCGCAACGCTGACACCGACACTCAGGATGCTGCTCAAGAAACTATTGCTACTATTGTGGCTCAAGGTAGAACTAAGAAGGCTTCAACCCAGAAAAGGAGGGGAAAATCCACAAAGGGAGTCCAAATACCCCGGGTTGAATGAGAAGAAGGGGTGGAGCATGATGATCCAGTACCTCAGGATCCAGTACCGCCCCAACAGCAGCCCCGGCTCAGGCAACTATATCTCCCAAAGTGGGTCAGATGTTTAATGCTGTCAACAGTGCTATAGAGATGTTTAAAGCCTTTATGGCCAACCAGAACGAGAGAAGAGATGAGATTCCACCTCAATCAAATAGACAGAGCAATTCTGAGTCCTTAAGAGTGAATGAATTTTTAAAGTTGAGTCATCTAGTGTTTTATGGTTCTATAGTTGATGAAGATCCAATGTTGTGGCTGGAGGGTGTCAAGAAAGCCCTCCGAGTGATGAAAGCATTTGATGATTAAGTTGTGGAGCTAGCTACTTACCAGCTTAGAGATGTGGCCGACGCTTGGTTTGAGATATGGGAAAAGGAAAGAGATGAAGATGATGGTCTGCCTACTTGGGAAGAATTTGAAGAGGCTTTCATGGCTAACTTTATCCTAGAAGAGGATAGGGAAGCTAAGGCTACAGAGTTCGAACAGCTCAAGCAAGGGAATAAAAGTGTGCAAGAGTACTACATGGAATTCATAAGGTTAGCTAAGCATGCTCCTTACATGGTGAAGATTGAAAAAGCAAAGATTCGCAGGTTTGTTAGCGGTTTAGCTTACCACATTAAGGATACGTCATCAACTGCAGTAGTAGGGATGGAAGCCTTCTCCTCTATTGTGGGATTTGCCAAGCACTTAAAGAAAGACAGACAACTAAGGAGAGAAGAAAAAGAGCATAACAAGAAAGCCCAGACAACGGGTAAGTTTAATGGTACATCTAGCGGAGGTGGAAGGGATTACTCTAATAAAGAGTCATTAGCACCAGCTCAGTCCAGTCACCAGTCAGGTGGTGGGCTTTCCTTCAGACGTACTCAGAGTTATGGAAATCAGTCTCGCCAGAATCAGAATTTTAGGACATCATCCTCACATAGCTAGAGTCATGCTGAGCAACACTCACACCAGCAAAGTCTTTGTGGAATATGTAAGCGGCAACATTCAGGTCAGTGCAAGCTCGGGTTTCATGGTTGATACCATTGTGGAGACATTGGTCATATAAAGGCCAAATGCCCAAAGTTGCAACGTAATTTCAGTGGTGGATCAACTCGTCCTTCTAGTTTCTCAGCTACTGCAGTTGCACCCCCAGGCTCGTGGTTCTCATAATCAGACCGGGCAGAGAGCAGGTAGAGGTGCAGACCGAGTTACTTAGGGAGGGGGACAACCCCGTTTGTTTGCTACACTTGATTGTCAGAGTGCAGAAGCATCTGCAGAAGTTATTACAGGTATACTTTTAGTCTGCTCATATAATGCTTATGCCATAATGGATCCAGGTTCAACGTTTTTATATGTGATTCCATACTTTGCAATTAACCTCGGACTAAAACCTGAACAACTTAGTGAGTCATTCCTAGTATCTACTCCAGTTGGCGAGTCAGTGAAAGTCACTAGAGTCTATAGAGGTTGTATAGTTTCGGTCCGAGGTCGCAACACCAAACCCGATCTCATAGAGTTAGAAATGGTGGATTTTGATGTGATCATGGGTATGGATTAGTTGTCTTCCTGCTATGCCATGTTAGATTGTCATGCCAAGATAGTCAGGTTCCAATTTCCAAATGAAGAAGTCTTAGAGTGGAAGGGTAGCTCATCATCTCTTGTAAGTAAGTTTATTTCTTACCTTAAGGCACAATGAATGATCGGTAAAGGGTGTCTCGCCTATTTGGCTCACATTATTAATCCAAAATCAGAACCACCAGCTCTTCAGTCAGTGCCAGTTGTTCGAGAATTTCCAGAAGTTTTCCCAGATGACCTTCCCGGACTTCCTCCCGAAAGAATCATAAACTTCGGCATTGATCTCATGCCAGGCACTCAGCCCATATCCATACCTCCTTATAGGATGACTCCAGCAGAACTTAATGAGTTGAGAGAACAATTGAAAGACTTTCTTGATAGGGGTTTCATCAGACCGAGTGTTTCACCATGGGGTGCCCCGGTCCTGTTTGTCAAGAAGAAAGATGGGTCTCTTAGAATGTGTGTCGACTATCGGCAGTTGAATAAAGTTACCATTAAGAACAAGTACCCACTGCCAAGAATTGATGATTTATTTGATCAACTTCAGGGTGCAAAGTACTTTTCAAAAATAGACTTGAGGTCGGGGTACCATCAATTGAGAATCAGAAAAGAGGATATATCTAAAATAGCCTTTAGGACTCGCTACGGGCACTATGAATTTCTAGTGATGTCCTTCGGGTTGATAAATGCTCCAGCTGCATTCATGGACCTCATGAACAGAGTTTTCAAGCCATTCCTGGATACCTTTATTATTGTGTTTATAGACGATATTTTGGTATACTCTAAGAGCAAGGAAGAACATACAGAACACCTTAGAATAGCCTTGCAGACCTTGAAGGAGAATGAGCTTTATGCCAAGTTTTCACAATGTGAGTTCTGGTTGTAGTCAGTGGCATTCTTAGGCCGTGTGGTATCTAGCGAAGGAATAAAAGTAGACCCTCAGAAGACAGAAGCAGTCAAGAACTGGCCTAGGCCGATAACGCCAACCGAAATCAGGAGCTTCTTGGGGCTAGCTGGCTACTATAAAAGGTTTGTAGAGGGGTTTTCGTCACTTGCATCTCCATTAACTAAGTTGACTCAGAAAGCAGTTAAGTTCCAATGGTCAGACGCTTGTGAGCAGAGTTTTCAAGAGTTAAAGAAGAGGTTGACCACTGCACCTGTGTTAACCTTGCCGACAGGTTCGGGTGGGTTCACAGTGTATTGTGATGCTTCTAGAGTGGGCCTTGGTTGTGTTCTTACGCAAAATGAAAAAGTTATTGCTTTTTCTTCCAGGAAGTTAAAGAATCATGAAAAGAACTACCCCGCACACGACTTGGAGCTTGCAGCAATGGTGTTTGCATTAAAAATATGGTGACACTACCTTTATGGAGAGCATTCTGAAGTGTTTACGAATCATAAAAGTCTCCAGTACATTTTCAAGCAAAAAGAACTAAATTTGAGACAAAGGAGGTGGCTCGAGCTATTGAAAGATTATGACATCAATATCCTTTATCACCCGGGCAAAGCTAATGTAGTAGTAGATGCACTTAGTAGGAAGTCAATGGGTGTCTTGGCCCATCTTGTAGTATGAAGGCGATCTTTGGGTCGAGAAATTCAAAAACTAGCAAATGATAGAATTAGATTGGATGAGACCGAAGAAGGAGATATAACTGCTTATGCCTTAGCGCAATCCTCCCTTATTGCGCATGTTAAGGCTAAGCAAGACGATGATCCGTACATAATAAAATTAAAAGAAGGAGTCAGAAACAAAGAAATCACTGCTTTCACTCTAGGAAGTGACAGAGTTTTGAAGTTGAATGATCGGTTATGTGTGCCTGATGTAGATGATCTTAGGAAGGCCATAATGGAGGAAGCTCACAGTTCGAGGTATTCTATCCACCCAGGTGCTACCAAAATGTATCTAGATTTGAAAGAGTTATATTGGTGGAAAGGCATGAAGAAACAAGTAGCAGATCATGTGGGTAAATGTTTAAATTGCCAGCAAGTCAAAGCCGAGAATCAGAGGCCTGGTGGTCTAGCTCAAGACATAGAGATACCACAGTGGAAGTGGGAGATGATTAATATGGATTTCGTAGTAGATCTACCTCGCACATACCATAAACATGATTCAATTTGGGTTATTGTAGACCGACTGACAAAGTCCACGCATTTCCTACCTGTAAAGACGACAGACTCTGCAAAGCAGTATGCGCAATTGTACATCAAAGAAATAGTCTGATTGCATGGTACTCCAGTTTCAATCATATCTGACAGAGGCCCTCAGTTTACAGTGCATTTTTGGCAGGCATTTCATAAAAGATTAGGTACCAAGGTCAATTTAAGCACTGCTTTCCATCCATAGACCGATGGCCAGGCAGAAAGAACCATTCAGACTCTTGAAGATATGCTGCGTGTGTGTGTGATAGATTTTGGAGGTAATTGGGATGATCACTTGCCACTTATAGAATTTGCTTATAATAATAGCTATCAGGCCAGCATGGGTATGGCTCCTTATGAAGCGTTGTATGGGCGGAGATGTAGGTCTCCAGTGGGCTGGTTTGAACCAGCAGAGGTGCCGTTGATTGGTCCAGAGTTTGTTTGTGAGGCCTTGGAGAAAGTTCAGCTAATTAGTGAAAGACTTAAAGCGGCTCAAAATCGTCAAAAGTCTTATTCTGACAAGAGGCATCGTGAGTTAGAGTTCATGGTTGGTGATAAGGTGTTTTTGAAAGTTTCACCAATGAAATGAGTTATGAGGTTTGGTAAGAAAGGGAAACTTAGCCCTAGATTTATCGGACCTTATGAAATTCTATAAAAGAAAGGAAACGTGGCTTATAAGCTAGCGCTACCCGTTGAGTTGTCCTCTGTTCATCCTGTCTTTCATGTGTCTATGCTTAGAAAGTACATTCATGATGATTCGCATAAAATACCTATCGATACCATAGAAATTAAGGAAGGCCTGACTTATGAAGAGGTACCTATAGAAATTCTCGATAGACAAGTAAGAAAGTTAAAAACAAAAGATATAGCATTGGTAAAAGTTTTGTGGAGTAATCATGATTCAAAAGAAGCTACGTGGGAGGTCGAGGAAGATATGAAAAAGAAATATCCATATTTATTTGAGGAAAAAGGTATGTGAACCTCGGTTTGAATTGACATTTATATTTTATTTATTAAATACAAGTTAGCAAGTATTTATGTCCTTCCTAGATTATATTTAGTTGTTGTAGTAATTTAGTTATGCCATAGTATATTTATTTCATAAAGTGATTTACTTGTGCTAAAGTTGTTGTGCTTTAGATTCTTGTTAGTTATTGTGGTACCTCCTTGCCGGAGTGTGAGTAATTAATTTATGAGCTGTGTATAGCCTATGAATGGCCTGTTATGGTATATTTGGTTATTGTTAGTATAGTTGTGGTATTTGTGACAGGGATATTTTTTTGGGTAGTCCAATTTACAAGGGAAACTCTGCCGAAATTTTTGAAAATTTAGGGAGTTAGCCAAAATTTTGAGTCCCTTGGAAAAATGAGTAGTGCTAAGAAAACTTAAGAGGTTCAATGACTTAAGGAATGATTGTTAGCTTAAGAATAAGGCCCTAGTAACATTCGAGGATGAATGTTTTTAAGGAGGGAAGATTGTAACACTCCTCAAATATATAAAAGTTTCAAGACACGCGAAATATAGATTTTTTTTTATAATCTTAAATTCTACTTCTATTACGGACTAAAACCCTTGTGATTAAATTTGAGTTACTCCTCTATTTATAAATAATTGGATGTACAATTAGGAAAATATTAATAATTTTAATGTTATTAATTATTAAAAGTATGTATAAGTTAATACTAGTTAAGTCAAAACCAAAAAAAAAATGGAAAACAAAACAAAAATAAGACTCACATGCCTTAGCCCATAAAGGGCTGGGTAAACTAATAAGAAGCACATTGCTTAGCCTTTATACAAGAAACAGAGAGCTATTCTGTTTACGCAGCAAGCGCAAGGCAGCAGGAGTGAAAAGAAAATTTTAGGGTTCTTTACAAACAACTAATTCTTGAACTCAGGTATATGAAATTTCCTATTGTCAATTACCCTAAAATAATAGTATGTAAGAATTGGATAGTTAATTCTCTTCTTCCTCTATAACAACAATAAATTTCATGTTTAGGTGTGAAACTTTAAAATTGATTAAAATGCACTGGTTATTATAGAATCGATTGTTTAACTGGTGTCAATTGGACTGAGGCCTACGTATTGGCTTGAGAAGTTTTGAGGTGAGTTGATATAACCCTTTACTAAAGTGGTTTAACTCACAAAAGCACGCACACAAAGTGTTTTGATAAATTGCATAAAAGAGTTAATATATACTTAATGGGAGTAGTAAGTACCTATTAGCTTAGAATTATTTTCTAGCTTAAGTTTAGATGATTATTTAGATATATGCGCATAAATTTCAGATTTTCATGTTATTCTTATATGCCATTTTCATGTTGAAAATTCATGAAGGACCAAGAACCTTTATAAATACTTTTTGAATGTTTATTTCATTCTTATATCATGCCTTACATTTAAGGATACCGGTATGAGTATGTATAAAAGATTTAGACTTGAAAAGTCACAAGAAGAAGTTTTAGAAACAAAAGATTTTTGGGGAGTATCCTTTATTCTGAGAAGGGGTCATCGTCCAGGCCTAGGGTCCTGATCAAGGCGTTGACTTCCTGAAACTACTTGTGCCAAAGTAGGGAGCACACGAGCCGATGGTCTCGTTGCCGAGAATTTACTTATCCATGCTAAGGTATGAGACATGAGCGCTGAGAACTATGAAGCGAGTGGTACCTCGTGGATTGGGCCTATTCGATCAGGTTGGGATTGAACCCGTGCCGATCACACGGTGACTGAGACAGAATTAAGTCAGGATAGTTGGAACTCCCGAAGTATAAAGTGAAGTATTTTTTTTATAAGTAAGAAAAAGAAAAGAGTTTCTTTTAGAATATTCATGAACTGCTATTATGAAATTATTTTACAATTATTCTTATAAGCTTTATGTTTACATGCATTTAGAACCTTTGTTCATAATGTATATGTTATTAAAGTTTCGCCCCTATGTTGAGACTCACTGAGTACAATGGATGGTACTGACGTTCTCTTTTGGGAACCTACGTTGGTCTGCTGTACAATGTAGGAACCGGATTTGCAGGCGAGCAGGCTACGAGTTAGGACTTCCTTCTCTTCCAGTACTATTGGTGAGCTCCGCTTTTGTTCGTGGAGTATTCCTTAGAGTCATCTTTATTTAGTTATTTCCTTGTTACTTAGAGAACTGGCCAGGAAAATCTCATGTCCCGAGCTGTGCGTCAATTTATCAGTAGAGGCTTCGTAGACATAGTCGTTGGGTTAAGATTCAGATATTTTTGATAATAACTTTGCAGCATTTTATTGGTTACTAGGAATAAAGTTTTGAAGTTGGTTTATTTTAGACATTTAAATTATTTAAAAGTGTTTGGTTACAGTAGTGTCTTGTGGCATATAAAGTTTGAGGTTATAATATATTTGATAAGCAGAGTGGTCCGCTCAGTCATGTTTAGTGATTGAGTGCCGGTCCCGGCTTGTTCAGAAAATGGGTCATGACAGCAATTCCCAGCTTTGCAATTCCCAAACCCCTGTTCGCAATTCCCATACCCGCGACCTGCAACTTTATACTTAGACGATTTTAAACCCATTTTTCACATCTTTTCAAAACACAAACTCCTTTGGGCAATTTTCCAAGAACAACTCTTCTTCCAAATCAATTGTAAGCCGTTTTTAACTAGTTTTCTTCAATCATTAACATCTTTTAACATGAATTCAACTTAAAATCAAAGATTTTCATAGGGGAAATTGCGAGTTTTGGGTAGAACCTAGGTTTTTCGAAAATTGGGGATTTGAACCTCGATTTGAGGTCCGATTTCAAAAGAAATTATATATTTGTGTTCGTGGGAGCATGGGTAATCGTGTTTTGGTTCGAACCTCAGGTTTTGACTATGTGGGCCCGGGGGCAATTTTTGACTTTTTGGGCAAAACTTTGGGAAATTAATTTTCATGCATTCAAATTGATTCATTTAGCGCTTATTGATGTAATTAAGTAACTTGTGGCTAGATATGAGCGAATTGGCGGTGGAATCAAGGGGTAAAGCTATAATTGAATCTTGAGTTGTGTTCGAGGCATCGAGGTAAGTGTTTGGTCTAACTTTAGCTTGAGGGATTAGGAGTTGAGTCCTATTTGCTATGTGGTAATTATTGAGTATGATGTATAGGCATGGTGACGAGTATCTATACATTGGTGTCAAGCATGACTGTGAGTCTTATATTATAACTTTCATGATTTCGTTGTATTATTCAAACCTTGGTGAAGATTTCTAATTGTTGTATAAAGTTTGTGGAAAGAATTGTGAACCATGATCATTGAGGAGCGTTGGCTCAAGTTGTATAACGAATTGTGAAAGTGTAAGTGACAATTGAACTTTTAGAGCATTGGCTCGAGTTGTGAAATGAGTTGTGAAGGTATAAGTGATAATTGAACCTCTAGAGCATTGGCTCGAGCTGTGAAGTGAATTGTGAAGTAAAAGTGAGAAAGAGAATGGAACATTTTGTTGTCACCCTTGCCGGGACATTGTTGATTTATTTGTTATCTCCCTTGCCGGGATGTGGATATTATTGATGTTGTTCCTTTGTCGGGGTTTAATTGTTGACTTGTTGGTCACTTGCCAGAATTCTTATTGCAAATTTCTCTTATTTCCTTGACCTATTGTTTGTGATTGTTGCTTGGGTGAGGAAGAGAGTTAAAGCACGAAGGGTGATGCCGTGCATTGTTCGTTTTGTGAGGAAAGAGTGTAAAGCACGAAGGGTGATGCCGTGCCGCACGATGTACCATTCCATGCCTATTATATTGATTTTATGGTGAGGATGAGAGTAAAAGCATGAAGGGTGATGCCGTGCAATTTATATTGATTCTTATGGTGAGGACGAGAGTAAAAGCACGAAGGGTGATGCCGTGCACTTGTCTTTGATTTACCTGATTCTTAGTGATAATTGAGTTATGTTGTCCTTTACATGTATTTACTGATTTTCTGTTGTTACTTGATTTTATTTCGATGGTATAGATTCCCTTACCCTATTTGCCTTGTGATTGTTGTTTGGGTGAGGAAGAGCGTAAAGCACGAAGTGTGATGCCGTATATTGTTTTGGTGAGAGATAGTAAAAGCACGAAAGGTGATGCCGTGCACTTGTCTTTATTTTCCTAATTTTTATTGATAACTGTGTTATGGTTTCTCTACACTGAATTGCTGATTTCCTGTTGATACTTGTTGTACCCCGCAGCATGATTTCCCCTCCCTATTTTCAATTGAACTATGGCGATTATCATACTTATTTGTTGCTCTTTTGTTACTATTCGATGTTTCCCCGCAGCATGGTTTCCCCTTCCCATACTTGACTGTATATGACTATTTCTTTCTGTACTTCTTTTCTGCTGTATATAGTTAAATTTGCACAGGTTTATTTGGTAGTCTGGTCCTAGCCTCGTCACTACTTCGCCGAGGTTAGGTTAGGCACTTACCAGCACATGGGGTCGGTTGTGCTGATACTACACTCTGCACTCTTTTGTGCAGACCCCAGTGTTGTGGACTTCGGACCGCGGTGAGATTGCTTATTCTTGATCATCAGGCGACCCGAGGTAGTCCTATAGGCGTCCGCAGGCCTTGGCATCTCCTTCTATCTACTATTTCTATTTCTTTCATGCATTTCTAGAGACAGTATTGTATTTATTTCTTCAGACCCTTTATTTGTAGTATTCTTAGACCGTCTATGAAACTGTGACACCAGTTCTGGGTAGTCGAGACTCAAATAGTTGTATTGGATTCATGTTCAGCTAACTTATTGCTTTTTCTTCCGCTTATGTTAAATTTCGCTGTTTAAATGTTATTACTTCGAAATTGTTAATGAATATAAAATGGGTAAAAAGGTAAATTGTGCAAATAATTGGCTTGCCTAGCTCATATTAGTAGGCTCCATCACGACTCCCGAGGGTGGGTAATCCTGGTCGTGACAAGTTGGTATCAGAGCTCTATGTTACATGGGTCTCACAGTTCACAGACAAGCTTAGTAGAGTCTGAGGGATCGGTACGGAGATGTCTGTATTTATCCCCCAGAGGATACCGAGTTAGGAAAAGTTTCACTTCTATTCTTCCCTGTCATGCAATTTGTTCTCTCAATCCTGAATTGAAACCTCTACTCTAATGGCGAGGTCATGTACCGCTTCTTCAGTCGAGTAGCAGCACTAACTGGTGATAGATTAGCTACGTCTTTGGAGGCTTTGTGGAGGTTGGATAGGTTTCACCAAGCTCTTCACTACTACTTTCAGAGGTGCATCTTCTGAGAATCCCCGACATTATCTAGACAATTATCATGAGGTTCTCAGGAACATGGGGATCATGGAGACCAATGGGGTCGATTTTTCTACTTTTCGCTTGTCTGGATCCGCCAAGACCTGTTGGAGAGATTATTGATTGGCTATACCAGTTAGGTCATCAGCTTTGACTTGAGAACAGTTCACACAACTATTTCTGGAGAAGTTTTTCCCCATTACTGAGAGAGAGGCCTATTGGAGGTAGTTTGAGCGTCTCCAGCAGGGTTCTATGACTGTTACTCAGTACGAGATTAGATTCATCGACTTGGCTCACCATGCTCTTGTTATACTTCCTACCGAGAAAGAGAGGGTGATGAGGTTTATTGACGGTCTTATTCAATCGATTCATCTTCAGATGGCTAGGGAGGCTAGGAGTGAGATTACCTTTTAGGAGGCAGCAAATGTGGACTGTAGAGTTGAGATGGTTCTGTCACAGGGAGGTGGTCATGGGTCGGACAAGAGGCCCCGTCATTCAGGCAGATTCAATGGTACCTCGTCTGGAGGTTGGGATTCATATGGTATAGGCCATCCTCCTAGGCCTTTTCAGTCAGCACTTCAGGTTTCTCAAGGTGCTTCAGGTGTCCGTGGTTCTTAGATGAATCATTCCGATCAGCAGTCCTACAGTGCACCACCTGCTCCTATCAGTGCACCGCCGCTTCAAAGTTTTCGGGGTGGTCATTCAGGTCGTCAGGGCCAGCCATCTCAGCAGCCGAGGGCTTGTTACACTTGTGGTGATACAGGTCACATTGCCAGGTTTTTCCCTCGAGCATCGAGTAACTCTCAGTACCAGGGTTCTCGTGCTATGGTACAGGCACCAGGTATTCCACAACCCGCCCAACTAGCTAGAGGTGGGGGTAGAGGTGCTAGAGGTGGAGGTATAGGTACCATAGATGGATCTCAATCCGCCATAGGTGGAGGCCAGCCAGCAGCAGGCCATCCTAGAGAGGTAGTTCAGGGTGGTGGGGCCCAGCCCCGATATTATGCCCTTCCAGCCAGGCCCGAGGCTGAGGCTTCAGATGCAGTCATTACAGGTACGGTTCTGGTTTGTGATAGAAATGTTTCAGTGTTATTTGATCCAGGGTCTACGTACTCGTATGTGTCCTCTTATTTTGCACCGTATCTGGTCATGCATAGTGATTATTTGAGTGATCCTGTTTATGTGTCTATGACGGTGGGTGATTCTATTGTGGTAGATCGAGTCCATCGTTTATGTATAGTTGTGATTGGAGTCTTGAGACTCGTGTAGATTTGCTTCTTTTGGACATGGTTGATTTTGATGCCATCTTAGGGATGGATTGGTTATCACCTTACCACACTATCTTGGACTGTCATGCCAAGACTGTGACCTTAGCCCTGCCGGGTTTACCTCATTTAGAGTGGATAAGGACTCATAATCATTCTACCCGTAGTGTTATCTCTTATGTGAAGACTAGGCGTATGATCGAGAAGGGGTGTTTGGCCTATTTGGCATATGTTTGTGATTCTAGTACTGAGGTCCCTTCTATTGATTCTGTGCTCGTTGTTCGAGAGTTTTCTGATGTTTTCCCTTCAAACCTGCCGGGTATGCCACCCGACAGGGATATTGACTTTTACATTGATTTGGCTCCGGCAACTCAGCCCATTTCTATTCCGTCGTATCGTATGGCCCTGTCACACCTCCTTTTTGCGCGCGTAAAATGCGCGGGTGGAGTTTTTCCAAATTAAGTGACAATATTCGAAATGGGATTATTTATTTAATTCAGAGTCGCCACTTGGGAAAGGTTTGTTTTTTGGTGTCCCAAGTCACCGGTTTATCTTGAATCCCAAATCGAGGAAATTTTCGACTTTTCCAAATGAAGTCTGCGAACCAGAAATTCTAAGTAAGGAATTCTGTTGACCCGAGGGAAGGTGTTAGGCACCCTCGAATCCCGTGGTTCTAGCACGGTCGCTTAAATTGCTATAATGGCTAAATATCTGATTTAAATACATGTTGTGGCTTATGTGCTTTTATTAAGATTTAAAACCGCTTTTATTATTATCATTTATTTTTTATAGAATTACAACGTCGTGAAAATGCATCTCGAACCACGTCACAATCAATGCACCCGTAGTTGTTAACACATTTTTGACTCCGTTGAGATTTGGATTTGGGTCACATCAATGTGCACCCGAATTTAAGAACATAATTTACTTAAACCGTGCCTGAAAAGTCTAGCGCGTTGTTATTTTTTGAGAAGGCCATGAGATTCACTAAATGGCCTAGCCCGAATTCTAAATATTATGATTAGTTGTTGAGGGCCCCGCAATTCGTATTTTTTTTATTTGGCGAGGCTCGTCTCATTATTTTTAGAAAAGGATATCCTAAAATGGCTACATTTCTAATGCATTTGTCTTTAAAACTAGAAGAAAAGGCACATGCTAATTTAACTGTATGCTTTTGTCTAATCCGGATTCTTATCAATTTCTGACTAATCATTTACAAAGTGGAGGGATGTCATAACTTGTGAAACATACTTTAATCGGACAAAGAAATTACATTCGAGATTGACCCAATATTTATACTTGTGTCCCAACGTTTCTTGAATTGCATTTAACTAGACTTATTGGGGCTGAATTAAGGGGATTAACTACTAGGCGTTGTTACTAATGGGATTTGAATATGATCTTATGTGCTGCCTAACGAGATCCAGCAAAAAGACTAAAATAAAACAAGTCAGCATAGTATAAGTTTGGAGTATCCATACCCCGCATTAACAAATAGCTACAAACTAAAACATGAAGGACCAAGCTCAGACGAGTATTGGGTAACATACATTTTTCGTACTATTGAATTGGGAACTAACAACTGCACAGACCCATTAATATACTATGAATATTACAACGAATAACTTTGAACTTCTTCAACCTTTTTCATTTCATGCTTTCAAACTGTTTCAGTTACATCAATATGGGACTTGAAATGTGTACCTGGAAATACTGAAAATGCAAAGGAGAAGTGAAGCAAAAGGTCAGCAGCAACATGAATCAGAGTAACAGCAGCAGCAACAAACGAAACAATTGGGGGAGAATCTAGATCCCAGCTAGACCAAGTCTCAGAATAGACCAACAAACAACCAACAGACTCAGTTGGATTTAGAAAGGATCAGTGTTGGACAGCAGATCAAGACCAATAAAAGCAAAACAACAAATAAGAATGCAATTTCTAGTTTTGTCTGTCTGTGTTATCAAACAAGAGTTCTTTTCCAGCTTTTCTGTTTATGTGTGTATATCTATCTCAATGTGTTTTCCCCTTTCCAGACTGATGGGGGTCTATGTCTATTCCTAATCCCCCTTTCACTCTGTTTCACTTTTAATATCAGGTGGTATTCTTTCTTCTTTACTCTCTTCTGTCTATGTGTGTATTCTCTAACCTCTAATCCTTCCTCACCGTGTATCCCCTTTTCCCTCTCTTAGGTCATCCCTTTTTATAAGCCTTCCCATTACCCCTTTTAACAGCCTGTTTAGAGTATATCAAACACCCCTCCCATGTGCCTTTTTCTTTTCAGTTCCACTTTAGCTAATTAAGTATAAAACCCCATCATTCCCCTGGCAGCCTTAAACTTTCCCATTTTATTAACCAAAAGCAAATATGGGCAGTAGAATATATCTGACAGCATATGCTGTCAAACCATTTTTTAAAATCAAAAGCCTTTTTATGCAGGAAAACAGGCTGTGCACAATGCACATGCTGTGCACAAGTGCACATGCCATCAACTCAGATTTCAGTTACAGACCAAGCCTTAGGTTTCTGAAATCATATTAACGACTATAAGTAACAGGACTTGGTTCTTAATTGATTCAGGCAAATGTTCAACAGAAGCAAATCGATTTGTTATTGTTCGGACAGTTGAAACTAATTGACGACACATGTCGACTCGACTATATTAGCATTAACATACACAATCGTAGCCAAAAATCAGACATTTAAACAGTATCGATACATGGTTCGAATTATACTGACTAAGCAGAAATACACTCGAGGAGTCAACTAGTCAGTCCAAACTTGAAAATCAGCTACTTGCACAACATTTACATACACATTATCAGAACAAATGGAAAGACTCATTCAAACAAACAGAAGTTCAGGCAAAGTTGACAAACAAAGTTGGTAAAATTAAAACAAATATGAACAAACTTTTTAGAACAAATCACACGGACTAAAAACAAACAAAGGAAAAGAAGGCAGACTTACCTTAAAACTTGAAAAGTTTAACAGTTTGAACTCGGATTTGGACAAACTTTTCTTAAGGCTGAATGGACTTTAATCGAAGTGTTTCTCAGATGAGAAACACTTTGATTGAAGTCCATTAGACCTTAATCTCTTCGGTTGAACCGGTATGAACCAGTGACGAAGGACACAAAACCTTCAAACTTAGATCTGGGATTCAGGCTTCCCTGATCAGATTCGGACCAAACCAAGTATGGTTTGGTCACGAGGGGGTCTGGGGAGTATCTGGTGTGAAGCTGGGGTTGAACCGTGTAGATCGAGTTTCGACTCGAATCTTCAAATGAAGATTCGAGAAGGTGGGGAGGGATTCGAACTACAGGGTTAATGGATTCATGTTCAGGATGGCAAGGGGGTTCTAGGGTGTTAAGGGGAAAGTCACCGGCGTCCATGCCGCCGATTTTCATGGTGGAGGATACAGCGGCGGCTCTAGGGTTTGATGGGGATGAGGTTGAAGACGAGAGCTGGGGTATCTGATGAGGGGGGCAGGGTAAGGTTATAGGCTTATATATGGAATAGGCGGCTAATCTCAGCCATCGGATTAAATGGAATCAATGGTTTAGATCTAAAGGCCTCGGGGGAACGATGTCGTTTCAACTAAAGGGGGTTTGGGTTGGTCCGGGTGGAAACGGGTCGGGTTCTGTTCGTGGGTATAGGAAATGTGATCTTGGCCGTTGATCAATCTGAGATCAACGGCCCAGATCAAACTGTATCCATACGACGTCGTTTGGACTCTCTCTGGGCATCATCTGGACTGGACCGGGCAGGCCTAGGTTTTGGGCTGAGTTTGTTGGGCCAATTTAACAAATTGGCCCAAGTCCGGAAGGGGTCTTTTCTTTTCTTTCTTTTATTATTATTTTTTATTATTATTTTCATCTCTTTTCCTTATTTATTTTAAAAACAAAACTAAGCAAAAAAATCAAAAATAAAAATTAAATACACACTCACTACAATTATTTGCACACACACTAAAAATATTTCAAAACAGGTAAAATCAAACAACATAACATCACGGACGAAGATGCTTGTTTATGCTTTTCTATTTAAACCATGTTACGGTTCAGATTATGCATGACACGTACACATTTTTTGAACTTTGTTTTAATAAAGTAAATAAATAAAAACGGGCCAAAGTCACAAATAAATCAGCAAAGTGCCGCACGGAAATCCAAAATTGTACAGCAGGACCAATTTTATTCTTTTGGAGCGACTGTCGCGCAAAACAAAAATCACGTGCTCACAGCTGCCCCTCTTTGTTCGGAAACACGAAGTGTTTTCGTGCAAAGATAAAGTGAGCGTGTATGAGCGATTTTTGCCTATAGACCACTCCGTATGAAGCATGTTTTTTTTGAAAGATCTGACCGAATCTTGCTTCAAAGATTTCCTACATATCCTGGGCTAAACAGGAATCAGGTCAATGTAGTTCGAGAAGTTTTGGTAGCTGGGACTACCATGGGATTGCAATGCTTGCTGCTACTGTTGTTGCTGTTGTCACTGCCGCGTCACTGACCGCCTTATTACAACCAAATGGAAATTGGAAACTGAGCTAACTACTTATGTGTATGTCAACTGCTAGTTACAAGATTCCTATCTATGATTCTTTTACGACTTGATCTTGGGTCTTAGCTGATTCTGCTTGTAGACTCCGATCTGAATCTTGATGCTTGCGAGTTGCGGCGACTTGTTTAACCTCTGGGATACTGAGTGAGACGCAATTGGCAGGGTTTAGGACCTTAGTCAAATGTTGGAGTCGATCTGCTCTCCATTCACTCTGATATCTCGGGATGTCTTCTTTTTGCCTTTTTTCTTCTTCTTTGATTCTGAGTCGAGACTCATCTCGTGGGTCATTTCGATCCGTGTGGCTCGAGGTTAGACCTGCGGGAAAAAACAAACAAACGAACGAAATTTTCTGCCCCAGTTTCACTAGGAAAATTTCGTTAATTATTTACCAGGAAGTTCATAAAATTGATGAAAGAGGATATGCATGCTTAGTTCAGGGTTGGAGCCCTAATACCGACTAGCTGGGGAAAGGTTCAGTTTAGGGTTTAAAACCCTAATGCCGATTGCATGAAAAAAGCTCAGTTTAGAGTTTAAAACTCTAATGCTGGCTGAAAGGAAAAAGTTCAGTTTAGGGCTTAAAACCCTAATGCTGATTGCATGAAAAAGCTCAGTTTAGAGTTTAAAACTCTAATGCTGGCTGAAAGGAAGAGTTCAGTTTAGGGTTTAAAACCCTAATGCTGATTGCATGGAAAAGCTCAGTTTAGAGTTTAAAACTCTAATGCTGGCTGAAAGGAAAAAGTTCAGTTTAGGGCTTAAAACCCTAATGCTGATGCATGAAAAAGCTCAGTTTAGAGTTTAAAACCCTAATGCTGACTAAAAGGAAAATTCAGTTTAGGGTTTAAAACCCTAATGCTGATTGCATGGAAAGGTTCTCGGGTTATGCCGAAAAGATTTATTGAGTTATGCTGGGAGGATTCATCGGGTTATGCCGGGAGGCTTCATCGGGTTATGCCGGGGAGATTCATCGGGTTATACCGGGAAGATTCATCGGGTTATGCCGGGAAGATTCATCGGGTTATGCCGGGAAGATTCATCGGGTTATGCCGGAAGGATTTATCGGGTTATGCCGGGAAGATTCATCGGGTTGTACCGGAAAGATTCATCGGGTTATGCCGGGAAGATTCATCGGGTTATGCCGGGAGGATTTATCGGGTTATGCCGGGAAGATTCATCGGGTTGTACCAGAAAGATTCATCGGGTTATGCCGGAAAGATTCATCGGGTTATGCCGGGAAGATTCATCGGGTTATGCCGGGAAGATTCATCGGGTTATACCGGGAAGACTCATCGGGTTATGCCGGAAGGATTCATCGGGTTATGCCGGGGAGATTCATCGGGTTATACCGGGAAGATTCATCGGGTTATGCCGGGAGGATTCATCGGGTTATGCCGGGAAGGTTCATCGGGTTATGCCGGGAAGATTCATCGGGTTATGCCGGGAAAATTCATCGGGTTATGCCGGGAAGATTCATCGGGTTATGCCGGGAAGATTCATCGGGTTATGCCGGGGAGATTCACCGGGTTATACCGGGAAGATTCATCGGGTTATGCCGGGAGGATTCATCGGGTTATGCCGGGAAGATTCATCGGGTTATGCCGGGAAGATTCATCGGGTTATGCCGGGAAGATTCATCGGGTTATGCCGGGAAGATTCATCGGGTTATGCCGAAGAGATTTGGGTTGATAAAGCCCCTTGGGTTATGCCAGGGAGATCCATGGTTTTCAATCAAAATGCATGAAAATATCATGGGAAACTTACCTTTGACCGTTTTCTGCTGCAAGGTTGTTTCAATGCTTACGCACTTATCTCTTTTGGGCTACACCTGCTTCTTGCACAGCTGCTTTGTGTCGCACCTGTCTCAATTTTCCTAAACAAAGAAAGATTATTAGTTTGACAACGGCGGTTGGTTTGGGGGCCTTGATTGTTCCAATTGCTCTGTCTTGGCCCATTTCTTGTTGAGAAACTCTGTTATTGATTGGATTTCACATGCGAAAACCTTTGGACTACTCAGACTTGCGTTTCCAGATTTTGTGATGATTTGTCTTATAAGGCTTTGGCTTTTCTGTCCCTTTCTGCTTGGGGATTTTGGTGGGGATTTTATCAGGGAGACTCTGTGGGGATTTTTTTTTTTTTTGTAGCAAACTTGCTGGGGATGTGCTGGGGTGGACTTCTTTGGGGAATTGTACAAGGGATAGCCTGTGGGGATTTGTCGGTTTTGGAAGCAAATCAACTATCATGGCCAGTCGGGATGGGACTGACGCGCCACCGAGGTTGTACATTTTATTCGACTCTCGCCAAACGGAACCCTGTAAAACCGGTCCTGCCACCTTTCTTTGCGATTACTACGGAATTAAGAGTTAGATCAAAAAGAACTCAAAGAAAACTATGTAAAGGAGAACATATGAGTTTAAAGAGAAACGCCCCTTTCGGGGAGAAAAGAGGGACTTATCTGGAGTGTATGCCAGTTTCAAACTGACATGACATGCCTTTTGGACTGGATGCCTGACCTCCGAGAACTTGCATTTCCTCATGAATCAAAACAGATCTATATTTTTTCAAAAACCCGGGAACCTTGCTAGAACTTTCTGAGGTGGAATCATCTTTTTGGCCGACAACGCCCTTTGCGGGTTTTCGCTAGTCGACCTCTCTCATTTCTCTTCTTACTGTCGCCTGCTAGTACTCCTTGCGAGTTTTTACTAAACAAGCTCTCTCATTTCAATTTCTCTTCTCTCGTTGCCTCACGGTGCCCAAAGGTTTTCAACGACAAGACTCTCTCATCTTTATTCTCCTTATTTTGTTGTATCGGACCCAAATAATTCCATCTTCCTATTTTGAAATGCTTTGCTGATTGATCAGAAGGACTTAAAAAGGTTTGGGGTGAAAAGAATTTGGATTGAACTACCACTTTGGAACTTTTGGGTGGGATTATTGCGGAATCGTTATAACTTCTGCCCCAGTTTTATTTTCGGGGGGAATTCCTGGATTTTATTGTTGGTGTGACTGATCCCCAAGGAGAGGTTGCCTACGTATCCTTTCGGAATCAAGTCAAACGTAGTTCAGGCCACTTTTGTTTTTTTGGATTTTTGTTTTTTTGTTTTTGTTTTTGGATTTTTGTTTTTGTTTTTGTTTTTGTTTTTGTTTTTTTTTTTTTTTTCAACTTATTTTCAGCAATATTTTCAGGTTCCAAAGAGGGTAACCAGCTCAAATGGGTTTTGCAAAGGGTTGATAGTGTTTGGGTAGTGAGAATGGAAGCCTTCGTCATCTCAAACTGTGCAAAGATATCGCCAGAGTGATTTAGACATATCGCTGCACCTGCTTTCCAAGCAAGGCTGACGTCGTTCCTTTCGACGTCGCCCAGATACAAATGCTCCATTTGGTAACGTTCTTCAATGACGTATGGACCATTCTTTCTGGGTATAATTGCCCGTGACAAACCGCAGTTATTAAGGTTATCATTCTGTACGGGTCTAAACCCATTTACTGCTCTCAAATTCTGCTTTAGTGACGGACATTTTCCAAACCATGAACCAATTTTCTTTAGTTGTTCCTACTTTTCAAATTCTTTATATCTCAAATTTTGACTCATTATTTGAAGTCTGATCGGAGTTCTCGTGATCCGGGCATGAAGTCCGCAAACATGTCATGTTATTTAAAGCTGCATTTATCAGAATTGAAGAGAACACAAAAGAAAAAATAGAAGAAGAAAGTGAGTAAGGATTTCATTTCATGGCATTTTGGGGGAAGATAAGGAAAAAGGTCGACATTCAGGAAATTAAAAACATGAAACTGAAGAAAAACATCCGAGCCACTCTCTGGGGTTACTCGTGATGCAGAGAAAGTGGCAAGACAGGTTCATTAGGACTTCCATTTGATCAAGAATGGCATAGCCTTCTAGTTTTGAAACTAGGTGCTTGGTCCCATGTACGATACTTCAACGATGCTAGTGCCCTCTCCTGGCTGGACCATGTGTATTTCGCATAGCTCTTCCCTTGTCGCCTCACATATTTCCTCACTCTCGTCGAGCGGGGACACCTCATCATCTCCCTCTTTGTTGTATTTTGGTTCCTGTGGTATGCGTCCGACAAACACTGGCTCGTTCGGCCGAGGTGTTTTGACCGTCCCCCATACCATGGAGGCCTGCTTGAATACATCACTTATTCCTTTTTCTTGTTCCGGAGTTACCCTGGGTCCCTTTTCTGTATCAGCAATAGCAATTATGGCTTTCAGTGCCAGATCGACTTCCTCGTCTTCACAAATCATCCCAACTATCGGCCCGTTGTCGTGGGCGGGCAACGGATTATTGGTCACATTTGGGATATCCTCGTCTCTCAACACAATCTTCCCTTGGTCTAACAGATTCTCTACAGCTTGTTTCAATGTCCAACAGTCGTTGGTGTCGTGCCCTTCTACCCCTGAATGGTATGCACATCTGACACCCCGCTGATATGATGGTGATCCCGGGTTCTGCCCATTTGGTGGTATGGGCTGCAACAAATTCATTTGGACAAGCTTAGGGAATAGGACGGAATAGGGTTCACCGATTGGTGTGTAGTTGGGTCTCCTGGGTGGTTCCCGAGGACGGAAATTATTTTGAGGAGGTCGAGGATTGTAGTGGTTTCGGTGAGGAGGCTGATTCCTAGGACGTGGGGCCTGCCCCCGATTGACTGGTTGTGACCGCTGGATATAAGTCTGGGTGCTCATAACCATGTAAGGCTGAGGGGCGTAGGTCGCATTTTGGTGAGGGAAATAATGTTGCGAGGTTCTTTCCGAAGAACAAATCCCGGGATTACGATGTTCTCCCACCTCTGACACTACCATGGATGTTTCCTCTTTCTTCTTCCCTCTTGCTATTCCTCCAGACCCGCTTTGGACGGCTTGGGAGGTTGCCTTTATGGCTGCCTGACTCAAAATTCTTCCCGTTTTCAAACCGTTCTCCACCATCTCTCCGATCTTAATCGCTTCTGCGAAAGGCTTTCCCATGGCCGACATCATGTTTTGGAAATAGTCGGACTCTTGAGCCTGGAGAAAAGTAGTGACCATCTCTATCTCGTCCATGGAAGGTTTTACCCTTGACGCTTGCTCACGCCATTTGATGGCGTATTCTCTGAAACTTTCCGAGGGTTTCTTCTTTAAGTTTGACAAAGCATTTCTGTCTGGTGCGATGTCAATATTATATTGAAACTGCCCTACGAAGTCTCTGGCAAGATCATCCCATATATGCCAGCGAGATATGTCCTGGTCCATATACCATTCCGAAGCGACTCCCACCAAACTTTCTCCAAAATATGCCATTAGCAGTTCTTCTTTTCCGCCGGCTCCCCGCAATTGGTTGCAGTATTTCTTAAGATGTGCAATGGGGTCGCCGTGCCCATCGTATTTCTCGAACTTCGGGGTCTTGAAACCCGCTGGCAGGTGCACGTGAGGGAACATGCATAGGTCGGCGTAAGAGACGCTCTTCTGTCCGCTCAATCCTTGCATATTCTTCAAACTTTGTTCAAGGCTTCTCATTCTCTTGGCAATCTCATTTTGTTCTGCAATTCTGGGGTTCTGATCCTGCCCGGGTGCAAGCTCGCACTGAGGCGGTAGAGGATTAGTGCTGGTAGCGAACCTAGTTGGTTCCATTGAGAACGATGGTGCTTGGAATGTAAAAGAGGATGAGTCAAAGCTTGGCTTGTACGTGGCAGGCTGTGCCGTAATTGGGCAAGGCGATGCAGTAAAGATGTTCATGCTTGCATCGGTGGCTGACATTCGGGGATGAGAGTCAGAAGGCGATCCAGCAGAGAAGGCTGAGGTGCTGGGTACCCGAATGGGGTAGCAGGATAATTTATGGGAACATTTGAAGTCCCACTTGACCTGGAGAATAATTCAGGGAATCCGGGGATGACACTTGGCGGCTCTTTCCCATTATTCCAATCGTCCAGCATTTCCAGCATGCGGAGCCGTAGGATTCTATTTTCCTCCGCAGTTGCGGATTCAGGTGTGAGGACGGCTGAGATCGAGCTTTCCTCGGAAACCGGGGTTGTTTGCAACGGAATTTCTGAAGACATTTCCACACTTCCTTTTGACCTGGTGAAGTAAGTGCGAGTACTGCTTCTGGTCCTAACAACAGGTAGTTGAACACTTCTCTTTGACCTCGTGAAGTATGAGTGCGAGGCCAGACTATCACTAAACCAACCGTCTTTTCAAAAACCCTGGATATACTCAACGACAAGCGCACGGTTAATTTGTAGCAAATAACAGATAGTTAATCTCACGTTAGGCATGATGCACCTATACAGTTAAGTGGACTACTATATGTTTGCTACGAGAGCATGCGTCATTCCGGTATTTCCCTCTTATTAGTTTTTTTTTCTTTCCTTTTTTTTTTTTTTTTATTTTTCAGTAAAAGAAGTGCGACCGGATCCGATGAGGATTGCCTACGTATCACGATGCCTACGTGAATCAGATCATTACGTAGTTCGAAGCTAAAAAAAATAAAGAAGCAAGTGCTCATAGGACTCAAAAGATTTGACCATTCTTTGTTTATTTACTGGTTCATTTTTTTTTTCTTTTATATATATATATATATATATATATATATATATATATATTAAACGAAAAAAAGAAAATTTGTTTGGTTGATTTTTTTTCCATTTGTTTCACCCTTTCTACGGAAGAAAGAACGTATGTGATGTTGCCTCTTAAATTTTGAAAGAAGGACTTTTAAGAAAATGATGCGGAATTATGAGTTTTATTTATTTACAAAAGCACTTCTAAAGAAAAATCCTAATATTTTGAAATTCAATTTTTCAAATATATATATTTTTGGACATTTTACAAAAAGAGACTAGAAAGCAAAGCGTATTTTTTTTTTGTTTTTTTGATTTTTGTTGCTGCTTATTTCATTTTTTCATATGAAAGACTTCAGAAAGAAGAAGACTATTTATTTTTTTTATTTTTTTTATTTTTATTTTATTTGATTTTAAAGAAAACTTCTATATTTTTTTTTATTTCTTTTTTTTTTTCTAAAGAAAAATATTTTTTTTTTTGGATTTTAAAAATTGGGGCCGGAACCGATGAGGTTTGCCTACGTATCTCACATCCGGTGAGAATCAGACCTGCGTAGTTCGGTCCAATTAACCGAATTATTTTAGAACAAAACTCTTTCCTTTTCAACAAACAACTTTCCAAAAAAAAGTTTATTTTTCTATCTTTTTTTTTTTAGTAAATAAAACATTTTCACCTTTTATTATTGCAAAATTTCAACAGCGTTTTGACGGTAATTGGGCATTGCTATTTTCAAAGTAGAAAATTAGTCCTATACACTGATATTATTATTATTATTTTTTTATTTTTATTTTCAAATACTCCAAAGTCAGGTAACATGCATGTCCGAGACAAATAAATGCGCGGAAACAAATAGGATGCAACAAGATGGTCTTTTCATTTCAGGTTGCTAGTCCTAGACGGACCCAACCCCTGTGTTGAGTCCCCTAAGTCAAATGCAACATGATGCAAATAAGCGTTCCTACTAGGGATCCGGCATGAAGTCGAGTTATACTAGGTTTAAACCTTGGTATTTGTTCTAGACTGTGTACCCGAGCGGACAACTCGAGTCGAGGAGGGGCAACTTACCGGGAACCAAAAGGCCGTCCGGCTTCGTAACTTATCCGTCCTCTTTCTTATTTCGGGTATTGACACTAACAGAATAGGGAGTCTCGACCAGCGAGCTTCTCCCCGGAGGTGAAGAGAGAAGGGTTTCGGCACAGTTTATATACAGTTCAGATAATATCAAAGCGGTAAAAGACAACATTTAGCACGTTATGCAAAAATATGTAATAAAGATCAGATAATAAAGCCAAATATAACAATTATTCTAAGCTCGAATTCTTGAACCCTGAACCAGTGGTTCTAGGTATACAAGTCCCCAGCGGAGTCGCCAGAGCTGTCATACCTCCTTTTTGCGCGCGTAAAATGCGCGGGTGGAGTTTTTCCAATTTAAGTGACAATATTCGAAATGGGATTATTTATTTAATTCAGAGTCGCCACTTGGGAAAGGTTTGGTTTTTGGTGTCCCAAGTCACCGGTTTATCTTGAATCCCAAATCGAGGAAATTTTCGACTTTTCCAAATGAAGTCTGCGAACCAGAAATTCTAAGTAAGGAATTCTGTTGACCCGAGGGAAGGTGTTAGGCACCCTCGAATCCCGTGGTTCTAGCACGGTCGCTTAAATTGCTATAATGGCTAAATATCTGATTTAAATACATGTTGTGGCTTATGTGCTTTTATTAAGATTTAAAACCGCTTTTATTATTATCATTTATTTTTTATAGAATTACAACGTCGTGAAAATGCATCTCGAACCACGTCACAATCAATGCACCCGTAGTTGTTAACACATTTTTGACTCCGTTGAGATTTGGATTTGGGTCACATCAATGTGCACCCGAATTTAAGAACATAATTTACTTAAACCGTGCCTGAAAAGTCTAGCACGTTGTTATTTTTTGAGAAGGCCATGAGATTCACTAAATGGCCTAGCCCGAATTCTAAATATTATGATTAGTTGTTGAGGGCCCCGCAATTCGTATTTTTTTTATTTGGCGAGGCTCGTCTCATTATTTTTAGAAAAGGATATCCTAAAATGGCTACATTTCTAATGCATTTGTCTTTAAAACTAGAAGAAAAGGCACATGCTAATTTAACTGTATGCTTTTGTCTAATCCGGATTCTTATCAATTTCTGACTAATCATTTACAAAGTGGAGGGATGTCATAACTTGTGAAACATACTTTAATCGGACAAAGAAATTACATTCGAGATTGACCCAATATTTATACTTGTGTCCCAACGTTTCTTGAATTGAATTTAACTAGACTTATTGGGGCTGAATTAAGGGGATTAACTACTAGGCGTTGTTACTAATGGGATTTGAATATGATCTTATGTGCTGCCTAACGAGATCCAGCAAAAAGACTAAAATAAAACAAGTCAGCATAGTATAAGTTTGGAGTATCCATACCCCGCATTAACAAATAGCTACAAACTAAAACATGAAGGACCAAGCTCAGACGAGTATTGGGTAACATACATTTTTCGTACTATTGAATTGGGAACTAACAACTGCACAGACCCATTAATATACTATGAATATTACAACGAATAACTTTGAACTTCTTCAACCTTTTTCATTTCATGCTTTCAAACTGTTTCAGTTACATCAATATGGGACTTGAAATGTGTACCTGGAAATACTGAAAATGCAAAGGAGAAGTGAAGCAAAAGGTCAGCAGCAACATGAATCAGAGTAACAGCAGCAGCAACAAACGAAACAATTGGGGGAGAATCTAGATCCCAGCTAGACCAAGTCTCAGAATAGACCAACAAACAACCAACAGACTCAGTTGGATTTAGAAAGGATCAGTGTTGGACAGCAGATCAAGACCAATAAAATCAAAACAACAAATAAGAATGCAATTTCTAGTTTTGTCTGTCTGTGTTATCAAACAAGAGTTCTTTTCCAGCTTTTCTGTTTATGTGTGTATATCTATCTCAATGTGTTTTCCCCTTTCCAGACTGATGGGGGTCTATGTCTATTCCTAATCCCCCTTTCACTCTGTTTCACTTTTAATATCAGGTGGTATTCTTTCTTCTTTACTCTCTTCTGTCTATGTGTGTATTCTCTAACCTCTAATCCTTCCTCACCGTGTATCCCCTTTTCCCTCTCTTAGGTCATCCCTTTTTATAAGCCTTCCCATTACCCCTTTTAACAGCCTGTTTAGAGTATATCAAACACCCCTCCCATGTGCCTTTTTCTTTTCAGTTCCACTTTAGCTAATTAAGTATAAAACCCCATCATTCCCCTGGCAGCCTTAAACTTTCCCATTTTATTAACCAAAAGCAAATATGGGCAGTAGAATATATCTGACAGCATATGCTGTCAAACCATTTTTTAAAATCAAAAGCCTTTTTATGCAGGAAAACAGGCTGTGCACAAAGCACATGCTGTGCACAAGTGCACATGCCATCAACTCAGATTTCAGTTACAGACCAAGCCTTAGGTTTCTGAAATCATATTAACGACTATAAGTAACAGGACTTGGTTCTTAATTGATTCAGGCAAATGTTCAACAGAAGCAAATCGATTTGTTATTGTTCGGACAGTTGAAACTAATTGACGACACATGTCGACTCGACTATATTAGCATTAACATACACAATCGTAGCCAAAAATCAGACATTTAAACAGTATCGATACATGGTTCGAATTATACTGACTAAGCAGAAATACACTCGAGGAGTCAACTAGTCAGTCCAAACTTGAAAATCAGCTACTTGCACAACATTTACATACACATTATCAGAACAAATGGAAAGACTCATTCAAACAAACAGAAGTTCAGGCAAAGTTGACAAACAAAGTTGGTAAAATTAAAACAAATATGAACAAACTTTTTAGAACAAATCACACGGACTAAAAACAAACAAAGGAAAAGAAGGCAGACTTACCTTAAAACTTGAAAAGTTTAACAGTTTGAACTCGGATTTGGACAAACTTTTCTTAAGGCTGAATGGACTTTAATCGAAGTGTTTCTCAGATGAGAAACACTTTGATTGAAGTCCATTAGACCTTAATCTCTTCGGTTGAACCGGTATGAACCAGTGACGAAGGACACAAAACCTTCAAACTTAGATCTGGGATTCAGGCTTCCCTGATCAGATTCGGACCAAACCAAGTATGGTTTGGTCACGAGGGGGTCTGGGGAGTATCTGGTGTGAAGCTGGGGTTGAACCGTGTAGATCGAGTTTCGACTCGAATCTTCAAATGAAGATTCGAGAAGGTGGGGAGGGATTCGAACTACAGGGTTAATGGATTCATGTTCAGGATGGCAAGGGGGTTCTAGGGTGTTAAGGGGAAAGTCACCGGCGTCCATGCCGCCGGTTTTCATGGTGGAGGATACAGGGGCGGCTCTAGGGTTTGATGGGGATGAGGTTGAAGACGAGAGCTGGGGTATCTGATGGGGGGGCAGGGTAAGGTTATAGGCTTATATATGGAATAGGCGGCTGATCTCAGCCATCGGATTAACTGGAATCAATGGTTTAGATCTAAAGGCCTCGGGGGAACGATGTCGTTTCAACTAAAGGGGGTTTGGGTTGGTCCGGGTGGAAACGGGTCGGGTTCTGTTCGTGGGTATAGGAAATGTGATCTTGGCCGTTGATCAATCTGAGATCAACGGCCCAGATCAAACTGTATCCATACGACGTCGTTTGGACTCTCTCTGGGCATCATCTGGACTGGACCGGGCAGGCCTAGGTTTTGGGCTGAGTTTGTTGGGCCAATTTAACAAATTGGCCCAAGTCCGGAAGGGGTCTTTTCTTTTCTTTCTTTTATTATTTTTTTTTATTATTATTTTCATCTCTTTTCCTTATTTATTTTAAAAACAAAACTAAGCAAAAAAATCAAAAATAAAAATTAAATACACACTCACTACAATTATTTGCACACACACTAAAAATATTTCAAAACAGGTAAAATCAAACAACATAACATCACGGACGAAGATGCTTGTTTATGCTTTTCTATTTAAACCATGTTACGGTTCAGATTATGCATGACACGTACACATTTTTTGAATTTTGTTTTAATAAAGTAAATAAATAAAAACGGGCCAAAGTCACAAATAAATCAGCAAAGTGCCGCACGGAAATCCAAAATTGTACAGCAGGACCAATTTTATTCTTTTGGAGCGACTGTCGCGCAAAACAAAAATCACGTGCTCACAGGCCCTGCTGGAGTTAAAAGAGTTGAAGGATCAGTTGCAAGACTTGATTGGGAAGGGTTTCATTAGACCTAGTGTTTCGCCTTGGGGTGTGCCGGTATTTTTTATTAAGAAGAAGTATGGGACGATGAGAATGTGTATTGATTACCGACAGTTGAACAAGGTTACAATCAAGAATAAGTATCCATTGCCGAGGATTGATGATTTGTTGATCAAATTTAGGGTGCCAAGGTATTATCGAAGATTGACTTGAGATCTGGCTACTATCAGTTGAGGATTAGGGCATCTGATGTCCCTGGGACAACTTTCCGCACCCGGTACAGGCATTACGAGTTCTTGGTGATGTCATTTGGGTTGATGAATGCCCCAACATCTTTTATGGATTTGATGAACCGAGTGTTCAGGCCTTACTTGGATTCGTTCGTGATAGTCTTCATTGATGATATTTTGATATATTCCCGCGGTCGAGAGGAGCATGAGCAACATCTTAGAGTGGTTCATCAGACCTTGAGGGATAGTCAGTTATATGCTAAGTTCTCGAAGTGTGAGTTCTGGTTGAGTTTAGTTGCATTCCTAGGTCATGTTGTATCAGCGACGGGTATTTAGGTGGATCTGAAGAAGATTGAGGCAGTTAAGAACTAGCCCAGACTAGTATCAGCTACAGAGATTTGGAGTTTCTTGGGATTAACAGGCTACTACCATCAGTTCGTGAAGGGGTTCTCATCTATCGCAGCCCCGATGACCAGGTTGACCCAGAAGGGTGCCCAGTTCAGATAGTCGGACGAGTGTGAGGCGAGCTTTCAGAAGCTCAAGACAGCTTTGACTACGGCACCGGTGTTGGTTTTGCCCATAGGTTCAGGGCATTACACAGTCTATTGTGATGTATCTCGTATTGGACTTGGTACATTGTTGATGCAGTATGGCAAGGTCATTACCTATGCTTCACAGCAGTTGAAGATTCATGAGAAGAACTATCCTGTTCATGATTTAGAGTTGGCAGCCATTGTTCACGCATTGAAGATTTGGAGACATTATCTATATGGCGTGGCATATGAGGTGTTCACAGATCACAAGAGTCTTCAGTATTTGTTCAAGCAAAAGGAGTTGAATTTGAGGCAGAGGAGGTGGTTGGAGTTGTTGAAAGACTATGATATCACCATCTTATATCATTCGTGAAAGGCCAATGTGGTGGCCGATGCTCTGAGTAGGAAGTGAGCCAGTATGGGCAGTCTTGCTTATATTCCGATCGGTGAGAGACCGCTTGCTTTGGATGTTCAGGCTTTGGCCAATCAGTTCGTGAGGTTGGATGTTTCTGAGCCCAGTCGTGTGTTAGCTTGCATAGTCACTCGTTCTTCATTATTGGAGCATATCCGAGATCGTCAGTATGATGATCCCCATTTGTGTGTCCTCAGAGACACGGTGCAGCACAGAGGTGCCAAGCAGGTTACCTTCGGTGATAATGGAGTTTTGAGATTGCAGGGTCAAGTTTGTGTGCCTAATGTGGATGGACTCCGAGAGTTGATTTTATTAGGATTTGCGACAACATTATTGATGGAGGAGAATAAATAAGGATATCATTGCGTATGTGGCTTGGTGTTTGAATTGTCAGTAGGTTAAGTACGAGCATCAGAGGCCTAGTGGTTTATTTCAGAGGATTGGGCTTCCCGAGTGGAAGTGGGAGCAGATCACTATGGATTTCGTTGTTGGACTCCCACAGACTCGGAGGAAGTTCGACGCAGTATAGGTCATTATTGATAGGCTGACCAAGTTAGTGTATTTCATTCCTGTGGCAGTCTCCTATTCTTCCGAGAGGTTAGCTGAGATCTATATCCGGGAGATTGTTCGTCTTCATGGTGTGCCCGTGTCTATCATTTCGGACCGAGGTGCGCAGTTTACCTCACGTTTCTGGAGAGCAGTTCAGCGAGAGTTGGGCACGGGTTGAGTTGAGCACAACATTCCATCCTTAAACGGATAGGCAGTCTGAGCAGACTATTCAGATTTTGTAAGATATGCTCCGAGCTTGTGTCATTGACTTTGGAGGCTCGTGGGATCAATTTTTGCCTTTAGCGGAGTTTGCCTACAACAACATCTACCAGTCGGTATCCATATGGCTCCTTATGAGGCTTTATATGGTAGGCGGTGTCGGTCTCCGGTTAGATGGTTTGAGCCGGGAGAGGCCCGGTTGTTGGGTACAGATCTGGTTCAGGATGCCTTAGACAAGGTCAGGATCATTCAAGATAGGCTTCATACAGCTCAGTCCAGGCAAAAGAGTTATGCCGACCGCAAGGTTCGAAATTTGGCTTTCATGGTCGGTGAACGGGTACTGCTTCGAGTGTCGCCTATGAAGGGCGTGATAAGATTTGGGAAGAAGGGCAAGCTAAGCTCTAGGTTCATTGGCCCGTTTGAGATTCTTGATCGAGTGGAAGAGGTGGCTTATAGACTTGCATTACCGCCGAGCTTATCAGCCGTGCATCCAGTGTTTCATGTATCCATGCTTTGGAAATATCACGGCGATCCATCCCACGTGTTAGATTTCAGCACTATCCAGTTGTACAGGGACTTGTCTTATGAGGAGGAGCCGGTAGCTATTCTAGACCGACAGGTTTGTCAATTGAGATCAAAGAGTTTTCCTTCTGTTCGTGTTCAGGGGAGAGGTCAGCCTCCTAAGGCATCAATCTGGGAGTCCGAGTCCGATATGCGGAGCTATTATCCCCATTTTTTCCCCGACTCAGGTACTTCCTTCTTCTGTCCGTTCGAGGACAAACGGTTGTTTTAGAGGTGGAGAATGTGATGGCCCAAAAGGGTCATCACTTGTTTTTAAATTAAATTCTGCGTTTTGAGGCCTTAAAAACCTCTCTTAGCATCATCTTGGTTTGCGTACTCAATCCGGGCGAGTAGCCGGAAAGCTTAAATGTAAAAATCTGTGAAAAATGATAAGTTTTGACTATAAAATAAATTAATTTGACTTCGGTCAATGTTTTGGGTAAACGGACCCAGACCCGTGATTTGATGGTCCTGGAAGGTTCTTAGGAAAATATGGGACTTGGGCGTATGCCCGGAATCAAATTCCGAGGTCCCAAGCCCGAGAAATAAATTTTTAAAGAAAATTATTTTCTGAAATTGTTTAAAAGTTGGAATAAATTTTGATTAGAACATGTTGGTATCGAGCCCGTATTTTCGTTCCGGCACCCGGTACAGGTCTTATATATGATTTAAAATAATTCTAAGAAGTTTGGTAAGAAACGGAGTCCGTTTGACGTGATTCGGACCATAATTGGAAAATTTTACGTTTAAGAAGTTTTGATAAATTTCATTGATATTGAGGTTTAATTCGATATTTTTGATGTTATTTTGGTGGTATGAGTACATGAATAAGTCCGTAGGATATTTTTGAGGTTGTGTGTATATTTGGTTTAGAGCCCCGAGGGCTCGGGTGAGTTTTGGATATGCCACGGGGTGAAATTTTGGACTTAAGGAATTGCAGGCCTGCAGGCTTCGCAATTCCCAAACTCATGTTCGCAATTCCCAAAGCCATGTTCGCAATTCCCAGCTTCGCAATTCCCAAACTCATGTTCGCAATTCCCAAGCTTCGCAATTCCCAAACCCATGTTTGCAATTCCCAGCTTTGCAATTCCCAAACCCATGTTCGTAATTCCCAGCTTCGCAATTCCCATACCTGCGACCTACAACTTTATACTTAGACGATTTTAAACCCATTTTTCACATTTTTTCAAAACACAAACTCCTTTGGGCGATTTTCCAAGAACAACTCTTTTTCCAAATCAATTGTAAGTCGTTTTTAACTAGTTTTCTTCAATCATTAACATCTTTTAACATAAATTCAACTTAAAATCAAAGATTTTCATGGGGAAATTGGGAGTTTTGGGTAGAACCTAGGTTTTTCGAAAATTGGGGATTTGAACCTCGATTTGAGGTCCGATTTAAAAAAAAATTATATATTTGGGTACATGGGGGAATGGGTAATTGTATTTTGGTTCGAACCTCGGGTTTTGACCATGTGGGCCCGGGGGCAATTTTTGACTTTTTGGACAAAACTTTGGGAAATTCATTTTCATGCATTCAAATTGATTCATTTAGCGCTTATTGATGTAATTAAGTAACTTGTGGCTAGATATGAGTGAATTGGCGGTGGAATCAAGGGGTAAAGCTATAATTGAATCTTGAGTTGTGTTCGAGGCATCGAGGTAAGTGTTTGGTCTAACCTTAACTTGAGGGATTAGGAGTTGAGTCCTATTTGCTATGTGGCAATTGTTGAGTACGACGTATAGGCATGGTGACGAGTATCTATATGTTGGTGTCAAGCATGACCGTGAGTCTTATATTATGATTTTCATGATTTCGTTGTATTATTCATGCCTTGGTGAAGATTTCTAATTGTTGTATAAAGTTTGTGGAAAGAATTGTGAACCATGATCATTGAGGAGTGGTGGCTCAAGTTGTATAATGAATTATGAAAGTGTAAGTGACAATTGAACTTTTAGAGCATTGGCTCGAGTTGTGAAATGATTTGTGAAGGTATAAGTGATAATTGAACCTCTAGAGCATTGGCTCGAGTTGTGAAGTGAATTGTGAAGTAAAAGTGAGAAAGAGAAGAGATCATTTTGTTGTCACCATTGCCGGGCCATTGTGGATTTATTTGTTATCTCCTTTGCCAGGATGTGGATATTATTGATGTTGTTCCCTTGCTGGGATTTAATTGTTGACTTTTTGGTCTCTTGATGGGATTCTTATTGCAAATTTCCCTTAATTCCTTGCCCTATTGTTTGTGATTGTTGCTTGGGTGAGGAAGAGAGTTAAAGCACGAAGGGTGATGCCGTGCATTGTTTGTTTTGTGAGGAAAGAGTGTAAAGCTCGAAGGGTGATGCCATGCTGCACGATGTACCATCCCGTGTCTATTATATTGATTTCATGGTGAGGATGAGAGTAAAAGCACGAAGGGTGATGCCGTGCAATTTATATTGATTCTTATGGTGAGGACGAGAGTAAAAGCACAAAGGGTGATGTCGTGCACTTGTCGTTGATTTACCTGATTCTTACTGATTATTGAGTTATGTTGTCCTTTATGTTTATTTACTGATTTTCTGTTGTTACTTGATTTTATTTCGATGGTATAGATTCCCTTACCCTATTTGCCTTGTGATTGTTGTTTGGGTGAGGAAGAGCGTAAAACACGAAGGGTGATGCCGTGTATTGAATTGGTGAGAGAGAGAGAGAGCGTAAAAGCACGAAGGGTGATGCCGTGCACTTGTCTTTGATTTCCTAATTTTTATTGATAACTGTGTTACAGTTTCTCTACACTGAATTGCTGATTTCCTTTTGATACTTGTTGTACCCCGCAACATAATTTCCTCTCCCTATTTTCAATTGAACTGTGGCGATTATCATACTTATTTGTTGCTCTTCTGTTACTATTCGATGTTTACCCGCATCATGCTTTCCCCCTCCCATACTTGACTGTATATGACTGTTTCTTTCTGTACTTCTTTTCTGCTGTATATAGTTAAATTGCACAGGTTTATTTGTTAGTATGGTCCTAGCCTCGTCACTACTTCGCTGAGGTTAGGCTAGGCACTTACCAACACATGAGGTCGGTTGTGCTGATACTTCACTCTGCACTCTTTTGTGCAGATGCCAGTGTTGTGGACTTCGGACCGCAGTGAGATTGTTGATTCTTGATCATCAGACGACCCGAGGTAGTCCTGCAGACGTCCACAGGCCTTGGCGTCTCCTTCTATCTACTATTTCTGTTTCTTTCATGCATTTCTAGAGACAATATTGTATTTATTTATTCAGACCATTTATTTGTAGTATTCTTAGACTGTCTATGAAACAGTGACACCAGTTCTGGGTGGTCGAGACTTAAATAGTTGTATTGGATTCATGTTCAGCTAGCTTATTACTTTTTCTTCCGCTTATGTTAAATTCCGTTGTTTAAATGTTATTATTTCGAAATTGTTAATGAATATAAAATGGGTAAAAAGGTAAATTGAGCAAATAATTGACTTGCCTAGCTCGTATTAGTAGGCACTATCACGACTCCCGAGGGTGAAAAATCCGGGTCATGATATTTTCCTTTCTTACTTACTCACGATCAGTCCACTCTACTTACATAAGAAATTCCATGAATTGATATTGTAGAACTCACGTTTTTAGCCTTTAGAAACTCACCAAAGGATAGAAAATATTAAAAACCTAAGGCTTTTTCTCAATCTCACGTTTCTGTATCCCTAAAGCTAGGTGTGATGCTTGTTCCAAGAACCAACATGTGATACCATGAGCAAAAGATATATATATATATATATATATATATATATATATATATATATATATATATATATATATATATATATATATATATATGAACAAGGAAGACTACTTAGCCATACTGCTTCTCTAAATGCCACCTTGCAAAGTGATCTAATAGTTACTTAGGTGTTATGACTCATCCTTCACCTTGGTGCCACCAAGGTATATATCTTTAAGAGTAACTAATTTGAAATGAGGAGGGGATGCCACGTTTGGGGATAAAATACTTATCAAACTTATCCATAATTATCTTAATTAAAGTAGGTGATGACTTGCAACACAAATATCTTAAATTTTGCCACCTAATTCCATGAAATAAGAGTCACACTTTGGCTTTGATGAGGACCATTGTGCTACCACGTTTTGGCTCATTACCCTATCCAAAGACTTTAATTACTCAACCATTAATTATTAATTAACTAGTTAATTCGCCCATTATTCAATAATTCACATAATTAAGAATTATCTCAAATTACTTAGAATATTACTCACTTTTAACACATTTTATGTACCCTACTATTATGCTCATGTGGTACAATATAAGATAAATACCTACACTATTATTTCATTAATCATCTATGTAAAAATACATATATTTTCTCAACTCCCAATTTTCCTAATCTCATTGAAAGAGTACAAATTTTTCGTACGCTTAATTATCAAAATGGTAAAAAGATAACCTTCTTTTCTTGTGAGGAAATAATTTCTATCTTTAAAATAAAGAAAATTTTATTTATAAACTTTCTCGTATTATTTATATAATTTAAAGCATATCCGAAAGTAATAAAGTATATTTTATAAATGGGCCTTTAACTACTTACACATGTCATTAAGTGAATACCCATGTGATTAGTCATCAAAACCCCATTTACATGTGTAAACAATGCACTTTAAGTGCTATGGCTCATATATGCACAGTTTGTGCCACCTTTACTTCTAGTAGTGCTTAGTAACCAAATGTTGTCTCCTACAACTATACATTGGATCCTCCTCCCTCCATTCTTTCCTTAGATGATGACACATAGGTATATACTTGCACTAGTCACCTACTAAAATTAGACACCCATTCTATAACCTCACCTAATTTGCACACATACCCACCCCTTTTATTCTACCTAATAAAGCACTTTAACTACTAAGAGAACACCTACTAACTTATAATGCTTATTCATTCTAGCTACTACACTACACGTGAATTAATGTCCACAACAATAAATACCTTCTAATTAATCTATTAATCTTCCACTAAAATTCAATATTTAATCAATAAACCACAGAATAATTTCTAAGTCTCATTTCACTTAAATACTAGTATACTTCATATACCTTACTATCATGGTCATGTGGTATAGCACTAGTCCATAAATACAGGGTATTATAGCTTGGACCTTATTTCACCTCAAAATGTCAAACTTCGGCTGGGTCGGCGGCAGGCACTTCCCCAGGGTTAATCGGTGGCACCCCCACTCCCGGGGCAATTATGTTATCGTTTTTCCCATGAAATCCAAGACCGTCATCACCATGTGCAGGTGCATTTTGCGAGTTTGACATGTTTTAGCCTGAAAACAAAAAATTCTTGACAAGAACAAGTGTGAAAATAACGTGTGTTATCAAAATCAGTACTGAAACAATCACTACTATCCTCAGCCCCACGGTGGGTGCCAAACTGTTTACCCTAAAATCTGAGTAACAATTAAATTTGTATAGAGGTCTTAAAGATATATGATTTAGTCCAATACCAACTGATAATCAAGGAATCAAATGTATAAATTAAAGAAATAAGTTGAATCAAATCAGCGTGCAAGCAAGTCTCGACCTCGAGCTAAGGTGGCCTCGAGGTAGGTCAGTGAGAACAATAAAGTTAAAAGATAATTCTGATGAGTAATGAGCAAGAAAGTGAAGAGTGTATATTCCTTTGCCAATGATTGATGATGTTACAAATGAATGGGCTCCCCTTTATATAATAGGGGAGTCCTTAACAAGGTACATTTCCATTTTTAGTAGGGAATCTTATTGGGACAACTGTCTAACCGCCTAGCACAAATCCGTACAAATCTATTTTGGAATTTACGCCGTGATCTTAGGGCCGTTGCGGGAATCCTGCTCCTTCTGTTACAAACCATAACGACATCATCTCGGAGTTGGTCATACTCGGCCTCGGGGTTCATTGAACACTTCGATACCCGGGTCATGTACTTCACCATCGGGCTCGAGCCCCATCCGCTTTGAACTTATTCTCTAAGCGACTCCTCGCGCCTACAAAATCGAGCATCCCTGATTTCGACCGTATACAATTAATTTAACTAAGATCACTTTAGCCTCTTTGTTAAAAAAAGGAGGAGGAGGAGGAGGAGGTGGTGGTTTTATTTGTACTCGAGGACCGAAAAGTTTAGCCTCTTTTGTTGAAAAAAAGAAAAGAAAAAGGTTGTATTTGTACAAAATTGAACCTCTAACCTCCTCAAAGATAAAATTCCTAAATCGATGGGCCAAACCCCTTTATAACAACTAAAGTGAAAATAAAGAATATGAGTTCGATATCGTGAATTCTTAGTATTTGTTTTTTCCTTTAGGTATCATTATCGTTTGCAAAAAATCTTGCATACGTAACTCAATTATGATTTTTTTTATTATTCAATCGATTTCCGGTACGCGCATGGGGCCGATTAAATTCGAACTCTACGCCAAAAAGTTCTATATGGGTAAAGCTCTTTCAAATAAAGGCGATTCCATACTGAGGGCTCAAACCCCAGACTCTTAGTTAAGGATGAAGGAATACTTACCGTTTCATCACCATCTTTGTTGGTTATTATGATTCTTTAATAGAAGTTGTCTATATTTGGACAAGGTTGTTCATATTAATCCTAAGGGATGCTAGAGGATTTTCTTTTCTGGACTGAATTCAAAGTTAAAGGTGGAAATATCGAATGCCCCCGAGAAACCTAAATACTGATAAAATTGATTTAACTCATTGACAATTTAGTGGGTGTTTGGACATAAGAATTTTAAATTTCCGGAACAAAGTGAAAAAAAATTTAAGTGAAAATGGTATTTGAAAATTAGAGTTGTGTTTGGATATGAATATAATTTGGGGCATTTATATCTATACCCGCTTTTTGGGTCACGTTTTAACTTGTGCCCGCTTTGCAAAAAAATTGCAAGCGTACCCACTTTTTCGCGTAACTTCAGCATACGAGGCTGAAGTAGCAAAGGCAATCATGCAAAACTTCAGCATTCTAGTAGGCGGGCCTGAAGTAGCAAATGTGTTGAACCAAATGTGCTAAAATTTTTGTATGTAATTGCTGAACTTAAGCATAGTAGCTGAAGTTTTTGTTTGTAATTGCTGAACTTAAGCATAGTAGCTGAAGTTTTTGTTTGTAATTGCTGAACTTAAGCACAATAGCTGAAGTTTTGTTCTCTATTTGCTGAAATTTTTGTTTGTAATTGCACTAAATAAGCTGAAGTTTTTTTGTCCTGGATTCATTAGTTTTGTCATTAAGCTTTTTCAAAAACTTCAGCAGAAGATGCTGAAGTTATTTAGTTCATTTATAAAATCTTCAGCACTAAATAAGCTGAAGTTTTTTTTATCTTGGATAAGTTTTTTCAAAAACTTCAGCAGAAGATGCTAAAGTTATTTAGTTCATTTGTAAAAACTTCAGCACTAAAAGCTAAAAAAAAATTGTCCTGGATTCATTAGTTTTGTCATAAAGCCCTTTCAAAAACTTCAGCAGAAGATGCTGAAGTTATTTAGTTCATTTGTAAAAACTTCAGCACTATATAAGCTAAAGTTTTTGAAAAAGCTTTCTAACATACTAGATAAATAATCAGATTGCCAACAGTATCTAAGTCATAAATTTTGGAAATAATAAACGTGAAAAGAACAGAATTATCATTGTCTACTAACTTACGTACGTGGAAATATTCAGAAATTATTGTCTACTAACTTATATACGTAATTATTTATAATTTATTTTTAAATAATCTGATTAACATATTTATGGCAATCATCCCATGAACTGAAGTTTCATAGCAGCACCAACAGCAGCAGAAGATAGAAGAAGAAGAAAAAGAAAACGAAGGAGGAGAAGGAGGAGGAAAAAGGGGGCTGAAGTTGTTTAAAAAGTGGATACAAGTTAAAATTTTTTTAAAAAATGGGTATAAGTTAAATGAGGGTGACCAAATAGGGCGTCCCGTGCAATTTTTACATATAATTTTGGGTTGTTTTAAATTTTTGTGAGTGATCTGAGTGAAAATTTTGAAAAATAACTTTTTGGAGTTTTTCAAATTTTCGAAAAATTCCAAAACACATTTTCAAGTAAAAATTAAAAATTTTATGGTCAAATACTGATAAAAAAAGTGAAGTTTTTCAAAAAAATAAAATAAAAAAAACTACCTGGCCAAACGGGCTCCTAGTAATACTTGTCTGAATTCATACCATCTTATTTCTTTGTGGTAAAATGGCTGCAGATGGTATTTGGAAAAGACATTTCTTCTCTATTATTATGGGAGATCAGAGACTTGAATGTTCAGAAGAAACTCTGTAGACAGTACTAAAAGGCAACTGCATTTCTTTCAATTCTTTTGTCATTTAATTTGTCAATGAGTCAATACAAAGGATATCTGGACTTTGAATTTTGGCAAAACGACTATGGCGTAAACCAAAGTGGAAATATTCACCAATATACGCTTTAAATATTTCAAATGGGAAAACTCCTTTTGTTGTCTTGAAAAAAGGTTCATGATAAGGTTACAACTTATAAGGGAAAAGAATGTGGCTTATGAGTCATTTTTCTAATTTTTGTATGACGGAAAATATTTTTCATAAAAAAAGTCATTTTCTCGTGTTCCTATTTTTTTTAGGATAATATTTTCCATTAAAATACGAAAAATGACTTCCACCCACAACTTAGGCAAGAAAGTTATTTTTCTAAAAAAAAGTTACTTTTCATGAAAAATATTCGGAACATTTGCATCTATACCCGTTTTTTGGGTAACACTTTTTCGCGTAACTTCAGCATACGGGCCTGAAGTAGCAAAGACAATCACGCAAACTTCAACATTCTAGTATACGGGCCTGAAGTAGCAAAAACTGCTGAACCAAGTGTGCTGAAGTTTTTGTTTGTAATTGCTGAACTTAAGCATTCTAGTGTTGAAGTTTTGTTCTCTATTTGCTGAGATTTTTATTTATAATTGCTGAACTTAAGCATTCTAGTAGCTAAAGTTTTGTAATGCTAAAGTTATTTAGTTCATTTGTAAAACCTTCAGCACTAAATAAGCTGAAGTTTTTTTGTCCTGGATTCATTAGTTTTGTCATTAAGCTTTTTCAAAATTTCAGCAGAAGATGCTGAAGTTATATAGTTCATTTGTAAAAACTTCAGCACTAAATAAACTGAATTTTTTTTGTCCTGGATTCATTAGTTTTGTCATAAAGTTTGTTCAAAAATTTCAGCAGAAGATGCTGAAGTTATTTAGTTCATTTGTAAAAACTTCAGCACAAAATAAGCTGAAGTTTTTTTGTCCTGAATTCATTAGTTTTGTTATAATCATACTATTATAAAATAATCAGATTGTCAACAATATCCAAATCATAAAATTTTGGAAACAATAAACGTGAAAAGAACAGAATTATCATGAAAAGAATCACTAAGTATGACCTTAAACTTTCCGTACGTGAAAATATTCACAAATTATTATCTACTAACTTAAGTAATTATTTATAATTTATTCTTAAATAAACTGATAAACATACTTATGGCAATCATCCCATGAACTGAAGTTTTATAGCAGCACCAACAACAGCAGAAGAAAGAAGAAGAAGAAGAAGAAGAAGAAGAAGAAGAAGGAAAAGGAAGAGAAAATGGGCTGAAGTTGTTTAAAAAATAGGTACAAGTTAAAACTTTAAAAAAATGAGTATAAATTAAATGGGGCACGAAAAATATTTTGCATGGACTTCCATGTACCAAACACATAGTCCTGCATTTCAGCCCAAAATTTTGACTTCATGATCTGACCGAGAATTATATGTTTTAATTAAAGGTCAAGTAATAACACTCACTAACTTCACATTTCAATTGTCAAGTAATAAATGAAGGAAAATTTGTAACTTTTGTCGCTGTGTCCACACCGTGTCCAATAATAATCTAATACCAACCATGTTTTAAAAGTAGCGTAAAGAAGACCCAAAAGAAGTTGAAAAACAAATCTAGTATGCTTATAACCTTTGGGATTTTTACCTAGTTATAGTATAATAGAAATCTATTTATCACCTTTATTTAGGTCCTTATTAATTAATTTGTATATTTATATTTATAAATTATTATATACAAAACCATTAAAAAAAAATTCACGATCCCTTAATTTTAGCATGTCAGTTATACGACACCCACCCCATTTCAATAACCTTCCTTAATTTTAGCATGTCAGTTATACGACACCCACCCCATTCCAATAACCTCCCTGCATTTAAGATTTTATTTCTTTTTTCTCTCTTTCTTAATAATCACCCAAAATTTCTCTTTTATTTTTATACCCCCCCCCACCCCCCAAAACAATTCCGATTCTTTTCCTTTTCCAAAGATTTTCAAACCTAATTTCTCTCTTTCTTACTAATCATCCAAAATCTTTATTTCTTATTGATACAATGCAGACGAATTCAGAATATTGCTTTAGAATCAAGTTGTGGGTAAGTTTTGAATCTTGTTTTCTTTCTATCTAAAATCTTTATTGTATGTGACTTGTATATGATACATAAATATCCAAAACAATACTTGATACAATACTAATACAATTCTAATACGATTATATTAGATTTTTAGTGTAGAGTTGTGATTGAAACTTGAATAAGATGAAGATCATAATTGTTTCACAATTTTTCAGAAATGTATCGTGATTTTATTATAATTGTATATGTATCATAATTGTTACAGGAATTGTATTACAAATATATATTCATTGTATATTCATTGTATATTCATTGTATATTGTTACGAGCAGTTGTGAGTTCGTGACGAATTTCACAGTTTGTATCTCAAACATATAATAATTGTATATTAATTTATTAGCATTGTATCAGGTATTATTTTGGGTATTAATGTACTAGATACAAGTTAGATACAATACAAGTATGATACAATTATATTTTAGGCATTGATGTATCTGATACAATTATAATTATGATACAATTATCATACAATTCTTGAATATTCTTCATTTCCAGTGTTGTCTAATCTTCAAGCAAAAGAATGATACAATTGACGATTTTTTAATAATATAAATCTATCGGCAATGGTAGGAAGAGAGAAGATGGAGATTTTGGGCGTAGATTAAGGGATTTTGATGTTAAAAAAAAAAGAGAGAAGAGGAGAGGGAAAAAAAAGGAAATGATGTAATTGAACCCCTTAATTGAAGGCACTAATAATAGAGTGAGAATCTTTTAAGGAGCAATGTATACAATTTGTAAGAAAAACCTAAATACTTATTAAAAACTACAAAACATAGAGATCATAGATACATGAGTTTTTAATATAGTATAGCTAATTAAAAGTCCCTATAATCTTTAGTACTACTTTGAGATTCAATATTTAGAAATTAGAACCATGAGCTTAAGAGGGCAAAAACTTTTATAGCCATAATTTTCTTCAGATTCTACCTCTGCTACACAAACTTTTTACTTTAAATAATCAAAATTCAAAAATCAAGGAAAAAATAATAACTAACTAGCTACAAATACCCCTACTAAAGTACATTTTTCTACTTATTATTTTTTATTTAGTGTATGGTATCCATTTTGAGACCCAACTAATCTAGATTCGCGTCAGTCCATTGTAGGGGTAAAATACTCCCGTCAAAAGGTAACTTCATTCCCAATGCTTGAACGTGGAAACTTCTGATTACGAATGAGGGGTGTTTACCATTCCATCACAACCTTCAGTGATCTTCTTATGCATAACATGGTTCCATTTTAATTAGTCAATTTTCTAGATTCCAAGAAACTTTTGCTCTTGTGTTCACAAGAGGAAAGGTATTCAAGAAAAGTAGCAAAGTCTGTATCCTTGTAAAGTTTGGGATTGGATTCATTGATGAGATTTGGAGAGGGCTGAATCTTGCAGCTATAAGGCAGGCTGTGTAGTGAAGCAACTGAGATTCTTGATTTTGAAGAATTTACAAGAACCCTATGTAACACACTTTTATACCTCCCATTGCTAAATATCTGTTCATCAAATGAATAAAGAAAAAAAATGAGATAGTGATAATTTCTTGAAAAACACATAATTTGTAACCAAACAAAATAATAATATAGTATCTCTATTTCATTCACCACGGTATATATTAGACGAACTATACATATATTTAGAGCATCAAGCTTGTAGCTTGTGATTCTTTTGTGTGTGTTTACAACTATTAATTTAGCATTTAATATATTCAATTGTGAACATCTTATATTCGTTTACTCTAGGATAAAGAAAGATCATAAAGCTAAAATTTTGTAGAAGGGAATTTCACCCTTAATAGTTTTGAAATTCTTTACAAATAAGTATGTAAGTATTTCAATTGGAAACATCGAAATTTAAAATTCTTTTGTAAAAACATCTCCATTATTTCTCATTTCCATTATTCTTATTTCCTTTTCTTTCAATCCAAATTTTCTTTTTTACTTTTCCCCATTGATGTTGAATAATACTTCCTAGGTTTCAGATAGAATGAAGGAATTCGAAATGCGAGAGTCAAACATTTTAATTTTCTATCTCAATCGTCCATCAACTTCTTCATCTTCTTAAATAAAATTTGACGTAACTAGTTTAAAATTACTATACATAATAAAAAAAAAACTTAAAATTATATGAAAAAATTATCTTTAAACAAAAATTTGTTCGACTTCCTAATATAGTAATAGTGTGGTATAAAATAAAACGAAAGTGGCCTCAAGGTCCCCGGCTTTGACAAGAAAGTTGTTTAACATCCAAATATAATAATAGTATCATATAAAACCCTGACTTTGACAATAAAGTTGTGCAACATCCTAATATCGTAATAGTATCATATAAAATGAAACGAAGCTGACCTCAAGATGGTCCCCAACATTGACAACAAAGGAGTTGAGAATGGGCTCAACAGTTAACCATTTTTCTTGATGTTGTATTTGTAAACCTTTCACTTCATCTTGGAGGAGAAGTGTGAGTAAGCCATAGTCAGAATGTGGTGGCATCCCAAGTGTTAAATCTGGCTCTGGACAACAAGGGTAGCAATTCAATACTAAGAGTTGGCTCCCATCCTCAAATTCTTTCAAACTTTCATTATTTTCCTTCAATATTCCCAAGCTTTCAAGAATTGCCCCTATTAGCAACTGGTACAACAACTTTGTTTGCTTGGCATAATTTGCAGCTGCCTCCCTATTAATCAATTAAAACATATATAGTATTAACTATTTTTGTCAGCCATAAAGGAAAAAAAAGGTTCAAGATATATAGTATTAAAAAAAGCTTCACTTTGCTTAACATGTAATAACAAGGTAGTTACTAGTTTTATCATATTACAAACTTAGAGTTTAACTTCTATATGCTGATAGTGCAAAACAATATTATTCTATTAGGTCATGACCTAAAAGATACTTAATTATAGGTGTGTGTCCATAAAAGCAGCCAACCTGCTACAGTAAGTCAAAGTACAGTAATTAATATTAATGTAAACATTCTTTACTCCCTCAACTTGGAGTGGAGTTAGAATACAAAGTTATGTGCTGGCCAAATGCAGTAGTTTTTTTTCAAACTCCGTATTTGTCTTACAAAATCCATTGAATATGCACAAATTATTATCAATCCAGAACCCTAACTTAAATTGGCTAAGCTTCAAATTCCTGCTCGCCTCTGCTCTCAGCGTACATAAGTTAAATCCTACAAATTAATGGAGTGCTTATTATAGATATTGACTCATAATTATCTTTAAATGACCCGATAGTGTGATAAATTAAGTTTTTATACAATGGGTAGGAACTTAAAATTCTAAAAAAAATAAAAACTACACTGTAATTAAATAGTATTCGAGTTGACTTTGGAGATGATTAAGTAAGCTATCTATTGAAGTTAGTTATGGCATATTATAATGCAAGTGAGGGATCCTACTCTTATTATACAAGTTGACTTTGTTTTTTAAAATATTGAATAGTTAATTAGTCACCTGAGATGTACAGGAGAAGAGGGCCAAAGTGAGAGGAGATCACTTGATGACAAAGAATGGCAACTAAGCTTGAGAAAATCCCTCCAACAGAAAACTCCATCTTTGTTTTGGTTAAAGCTTGTGCCAAGACGTACTGGTGCTTGCATATCGGTAGACATGTATTTTGCTCTTTCTTCAAATGGGAGCTCAAAAAACTTTTTACCAACTTCAATTATGTGCTCTATTATTTTGCTAGGTATACCATGATTTACCAACTGCACATCAACAAAACAAAAAAAATGGGTTAGCTATAAATAATCTCATTCTCTTCATTTTTTTTGTTAAGGAGATAAAATAATTTATTTATTTTCAAGCATCGGACTGGTCTGACTATTCCAAATTCGAGGAGTTATTTTGCATTTTTTTTGTTGTTAAAAATGACTTAGGAATTCATTTCTAGAGTTTAAACCCGAGACCTCTCGCTAAGGGTAAAGAATGTTTGCCATTCCAACCACCGTACGGTGGTGACTCAATAGATGTCAAGTGGCAACACAAGAATGAAACATTCTATGCTAGAGACTTTATTTCAGAGGCGGATCTATGACGGCGTTTGTGAGTGTAAATAAACTCCTTAATTTGAGCTCAAACTACGTATACATGCACTTAACAATTTAGTTATGAAGAGATGTAGTCGTGTCTTTTTTGTCCTTCTAGAATTATATTTAACGTCCCTTTATGATTTTTCCGATTGGCGCCTTGGGTCGGCAGCTGGCTCCAAGGCATTATTGCCACGGCTACTATCGACCCGAGCCCAAAGAAGGAAAAGAACGTATTAAAGCGAGGAGTAAAAGAAGAAGAAATATGATCCCTATTAGTAATTCATATGAGAAAAATAAAAAATAAATGGAAGAAAGTGGTTAAATTAAAGGAAAAGTGGACAAATTTCAATGTTACAAAAAAAACTATACCTGAAAAAAGCCATACTCTTCACAAGCTTTGGCTAGTGATTTGAGAACTTGGGATCTGTTGGGTCCTAGTAATTGAGCAAAATCAATAATGGGCAAGTTGAGGTTTTCATCAATTTTTTCTTCTTTATTCACAATTACTGGTCTATCTGAAACTGGCAATATATATTTTCTTGGAATTTTAGTAATCCCATTTTCACATAAATGCCTAACTCCTTTTTGATATCTACTCTCAGTATCTTCAACAGTCATATTCATTGCTGGACACATTATATTTTGTGTACTAAAATGGTTGGATCGGAGAAGGAATTAGAGAGAAGGGTTTTAATTTGGTGAGTTTTTATTTGAGAAACAATGTATTTATATAGGAGAAACAACGTGAGAAAAACAGTGTTAGTTACTATAATTTCCATGCAAAAACACAAGTGTTGACTTGGTATGGGTCAAACAACGAGGCTTTTTGGTAACAAAGGAACTAGTCTTTTTCTTTCCCTTCTTTGTGGCCCCCTCAACTAAGACAATTTCAACTTTCAACCCTTGTGGACCAATCTATATATATTTCTGACAAGAGGGGTTGCTCATATGAGCCCGTTTGGATTGACTTAAAAAAAGTAATTTTTAAGCACAAGTGCTTAAAAATACTTTTTAAGTGATAGAGCTGAATTTATAAATAAGTTGTTATGTATTTGGATAAAAGTGCTGGAACTAAAAAAAGTTGTTGAAATGTTTGGTAAACAAGTGCTCGTAAGCACTTTTTCTATTAAAATGACTGAGATATCCTTAAAGCTGTTAACACTATAAAGAAGCTTATTACTATAATATTTTATTTTAAAATTATTAATATAAATATGAAATAATTTGTTTGAACTGATCACCTAAAATAAGACTCAATCTGAATTGTATGATTATTGATGTAAAAAAAATAGTATGAAATGGAAAGAAAATAGTTGGGAAAAACTTTAGATAATCCCAACTAGATGAGTGGCGGTGGACAAAAAAATGAAGTAAAAACTCAAAATGTAAATCAAATCAAGTGTTACCAACTGGAGAAGAACCAGAAAGAAAAAGAGTAAAATGAAGAAATACAAGGGAGGAAATCGCAGGAATAGAGAACAAATTGGGATTTTGTTGTGAAGGACATTTTTGGAATAATAAATATTATTAGGGATAAGAGGGTAAAATATTTGGTCAAAGATAGTTTGCCAAACACTCCCAATATCTGAAAATGGCTTAAAAGCAAGTTTGACCAGCTTTAAGCCAATCCAAACAGGCTCATGGTCAACACCCTCCATTTACAACCTTATTCAAGGTTGTGGGTTCGAGTCACCAAGGGCGCATAGCTCCAACAAAAGAGATCGAAGAGGAATCAAACTAAAGCAATTGAAGCAAAGGCTTTAGGCCCAAAATTTTGGGGGTCCCATTTTTTTTAAATTAAAATAAGTTTTATGGTTAATTTTTTGAAAATACATTTAATGGTAACAATTTCAAAATTTTATAAAAAATTAAAAAGAACTATGTAGCAATGTGATTGATAAGCTATACTATCAATTAAAAAATACTTAAAGAAATTGATTATAAAAAATTATTACTTAACAACTTTGTATCTCAAAGAACTATAAAAATAGGCTTCAATTATATATATATATATTCCACTCTCAAGATCTGCCCTATTTTGTCTACGCACAAGGGACGTTCAAATAAAGAGGTTATACTTTGAGAATTCTTTTTCTCGTTTTCCCCTTGACTTGTCTAGAGAATCTTAAATTTTCTTAAAATATCAGAAGTTGCAGGTAATTGCTAGCCGGGGGCAGAATTAAATTAAAGAGCTCAATCACGACCCAATTTCATTATAGGTTATGATGGCGCCCAACATCATTGTCAGGTAAGCCAATGCAGAAATATTAATAAGTTCTAGATTTATTTTACTAAAACAGTTACAGCAATTTCTTAATTTGAATTTAAAACAAGTGATAATTAGTAACGTACAAAAATAATTATACAACCCCAAAAGAATAGTCTATCAATGTGTGTGTCAAGACCTGGTGTCACAAGTATGTGAGCATCTAGTAGAATATACAAAAGAATAAATCTATCTTACTGTCTGAAATAGAATAGACAGCCAAAAGTACAGAGAGACTCCATCATGTTGTTGAACGGCATAGGAATGGAGCAACTCACCGTGGAAATCTCGGACTACGATCAACGCGCACCAGACTGGTAGCCAGATGTACCTACCTCAGATCCTGTACAATTAAATACAGAAGTGTAGTATGAGTACATAACCAATATGTACACAGTAAATATCTCGTCTAATCTCGAAGAAGTAGAGACGAGAGGTCGACTTGATACTTACTAGGGTCAAATAATATAAGAAAGTATTATGCTAAGCATGAATGTCACAAATAAATAACAATTTATAGCAAGAAGTGATAAGTCATGTCCTAGATAATATCACAGTTAGCCATTTACATTTCAGTGCATTTAACAAAGTAAGTCATGAATAAGATTTCACATAGATATCATGCGCACATTATGCCGAGGTCGTACGGCCCGGTCCAACAGAAAAGAAACTGAGCACTGCCAGAGGGTCGAATGACGCGAACCATAGATGCATCTATTTCTACCAAGGTGATCGGCCCGATCCTCAAATATCAATTATCATCAAGAAAGTACATAAAGGCACATTTATATTCAAATAAATTCATACAAATGTTCAAGCAAGTGCATACGTTCACATATGTTCATTTTCAAATCTCTAGCATATCTTAGGTGGTCTCATTAGCATGAAAGGACATAAACATTCACAAATATGGCATGATACGGGTCCTAAACTATCCGGACAATTAACATAATAGTAGCTGTGCACGGACTCTCGTCACCTAGTGCGTACGTAGCCCTCGTATTTAAAAGCAATTTATCCAATTATTTTACCTGTGGGGACAATTCCCTCTTACAAGGTTAGAAATGAGACTTACCTCGCTCCAAAGCGTACTTCCAATACCAAGAATGTGCTCAAACCCTCAATTTGGAGCCGAACGATCCAAAACTAATTAAACGAGGTAGGAACTAGTTAATACAAGTTCAAGAGTTCATATTTTAATTACTAAAGTAATTTTCCAACCTTTAAGCACAAGTTTCCTAAAATCCGACCCCGGACCCACGTGCCCAGATTCCGAATTTTTTTCGAAGAAAGTCATTCTTTATAACCTAAGGATCAATAATATATGATTTATACTTCATTCCATAACAAATTTCGTGGTTAAATCTAACTTTTATCAAAACTCTAGGTTTTGCTCTAATCCCATGATTTTTCCTTAATCTTTATGTGTTAATCTACCCAAGGCTCAAATATTAAACTAGAAATAAGTACGATGGACTTACCTCAAGATGCTAGGTGAAATTCCTCTCTTTGAAAGCTCCCAAATCGCCCAAAGAAAGGTGGAAATGTGTTAAAAATGACACATTCCTGTATTAAATGAAGGCACTGCCTTCAGCGATTTCCGCACCTGCGGTCAGGGGACTGCATTTGCGGTCTCGCTTCTGCGAGAGGGGGTCCTCATCTGCGGAGTTAGGCCAGGCGAGCTGGGATTGCTTCTGCGGTCTTTGAGCCACTCCTGCTTAGCCGCTTCTGCGGAGAAGGAGTCACATCTGCGGTTCCTAGGCTCCTCCCCTTGGCGGCTTCTGCGATGTGTTGACCGCACCTGCGGCTGACCAATCGCAGGTGCGGTTATGACAGATAGCAAGCTCCTTTCCAATTTTTTCCAACTTCACTCGAGCCTCGTGTGGTTGACGCTCGGGGCCCCTGGGATCCGCCCGAATATACCGACACGTTCGAAATCATAAAACTGACTCGCTCGAACCCTCAGAACGCCCGAAACAACGCTAAATCTAAGAATCACCCCCTAAAATTAATTAAATCAAACTTATGAATTTCAAGTTCTTCAAATTACTTCTAACGCGCCGAAACGTACTTATACTACTCGGAGTGACACCAATTTTGCGTGCAAGTCTTAAATGATACTACAGAACTATTCCCGATCTCGGAATTCCGTTCGGACCTCGATAACGCAAAAACCCGCTCCAATCCAACTATTTAAGAACTTAAAAATTCTTAAGGAATCAACTTTCACTATTAGGCACCAAAATGCTCTCGGATCATCCAAAACCCGATCCGGACATACGCCCAAGTCTGAAATCATCATACGAACCTGTTGGAACCTTTCAATTCGGATTTCGAGGTCGTTTACTCAAAACGTTGACCGAAGTCAAACTTGGCATTTTAAGCCAACCTTAAGGAACCAAGTGTTCTGATTTCAATCCAAATCTCGAACAACCATTCCTGCAAGTCATAAATCAGTAAAAGCAAGTATGAGAAGTCTTATCTAAGGGGACGGGGTTCTAAAAAGCAAAACGACTAGTCGGGTCATTACAAGCTCCTAACAAAGTTAAAGGTATAATTTTTACAAATATCTAATTTTAGAGCGGCTAATTAAAATATAACCAGCATTTGCAAAGTAATAGTAATTGAAAGATAACTATAATTTTAGCCATTCTCAAAGACGCTATTTAGAGATTAGTTAGTACTAATTTTGTCTTGAATTTTTAAATTAAAAATCTTAACTTTAGGACAACTCAGGACATTTTTGTCTTGAAAAATTAAACTAAAAACTGAAATTTATAATGCAATGGCTAATTCCTAACCCTTTAGAGTAGCTACCTGATGTCATTTCTACTCCTCTATGCCCCACGTCATATTTATAACCTGTTGGTGATTGATCATGATTAATAGTCCATTTGACCAAGTTTTTTTTTTACCAAAAGTATTTTTTTCTACTTCCAGAGTTGAGGTGTTCGGCCAACATTTTAGAATTTGCCAAAAATGCTTTTGAGTAAAAGCATAAACAGTTTTTAAGAATCATAAAAAAATAGCTTTTCTCCAAAATCACTTTTTTAAAAGCACTTCTGAAAAAAATACACTTAGAAGCAGTTTTTAAAAGTTTGACCAAACACTAATTACTATTCAAAAGTCTTTTCAAATTAATTAGCCAAACACAAACTACTTATCACCAAAAAAAATTAAAGAATATTTAAAAAAAAAATTCAAAATAAGCTGATTTTAGAAGTTTAACCAGACCGGCTATAAGTGCGTTCTTGCCATAATTGGATGCTCGCTAGAGGCAAACATACATAGACCTCATTTTAAAGTACTTATTTTATTATGAAAAGTAAGTGCCTGTTGAATTGACTTATTTTAAGTGTTTTTAAGTTAAAATAGCTTTTAAGCTATTTTGTCGTGTTTGGATAAAATAAAAAAGTATTTTTAAGCACTTGTTTTAAAGTTAAAATGATAAAAATAAGCCAAAAATTAAAATTCCTAACTTATAATTTTTGGCTTAAAGTCACCTACAACAAGCTCATCCAAACGGGTTCTAAATCTTGACTTGAAGAAAAAGTGCTTATAAGTTATAAATTTGGTTAGTTAAGGTGCTTGGCCAAATTCTTTTAAAATAATAATTTTAAATAGGATTTATTTTAATTTTTTGTTTAGAAAAAGTTAGAAAAAAAGGTAGGAGTGACATCTGTGGAGGACAAGTTGTGGGAATTAAGGTTGAGATAATTTGGGCATGTGAAGAGGAGAGATATAGATGCTCCGGTCAGGAGGTTAGAGGGGTTGTCCATGGCGGGTCTAAGGAAGGGAAGTAGTAGGCCTAAGAAGTATTGTGGAGAGGTAATTAGGCAGGATATGTCGTTGCTTCATCTTACCGATGATATGACCCACGATAGAAAGGTGTGGAGCTCGGTGATTAGGGTTGTAGTGACTCATAGTAGTATATTTCTCCTAATCTTACTAGTAGTACTAGGATTATTTTTGTATTATCATATCATGGTTCTTTATTATTACATGTTGTGTCATTCACGATCGTTACCATATTACATTGTTGTTATCATTGTTTGCTACTTGGCTGCTTTATTTTATCTCTGTTGTTCCCTGAGCCGAGGGTCTATCGAAAATATCGTCTCTACCTATATAAAGTAAGGATAAGATCTACGTATAAACTATCCTCTCTAGACCCAATTTATAGAATTATACTGGATTTGTTGTTATTTGTCGGAAAAGGTTAGGGAAAAAAAGTAAATTCTTCGTAAAAAAAAATGATCCAAAATGCATTGAACTTTGCTAGTGCTTTGCCTGTAAGTTTATATGCTGCGGCCGAATAACCGATACCGTACTATAGATTACATCAAACGCATTATTTAATCAATTAAGATATGTCATCTAAAGTACTAATTCGTTAAGATGCAATACTATGTCTAGTCAGACGCTTACGCATGATTTAAGTTCTATAGGTTCAATTCTAGAAGAGTTTTATCTTGAATTCGTTGTATTTTTAAAATTATAAGTTCAAATCTACTATTTATTATAATTTGGCGAAATGGCTTCCTCGCCACTTAAACTTGTCGGGATTTTTTAAAGCCGATACATAAACGTTCTATTTTCCCATTTAAACACTCGAACTCGTTTTTTCCATAACTAATAAACACATCTGACAAGAGACCATGTGCGCGTATATTACACATACACATACGTGTCCATCCATTCAACAAATGACCAATGAATGTCTTATATGTCAAGGGCACGAAAACTCTAACCCTGGTCCCCTCTTTAATGCAAGCCTTTTGAATGAGCCTGATTTGGTAAAGAGAGCCAATGCTGCTACGATTATACATACCAACAACCGAGAATTTGAGATGGAGCTAGAGATCCTCTGCAGTGTTCGCCACAGCAGTATAGTTAATTTGTTAGGTTATTGTGCAGAAATGGGGGAGAAGATTCTTGTTTACGAACTCATGCCTCACGGAACGCTTCACGACCATCTCCACGGCGGTCTTTCTCGTCTGAGATGGAACCTTAGGCTGAAGATTGCGATGCAGGCTACAAAGGGGCTCGAGTACCTTCACAAGGAAGTTTTTCCTCCTATTGTGCACCGTGATGTGAAGAGTTCGAACATTCTGTTGGACGCTGATTGGGGAGCTCGTATTGCAGATTTTGGATTGCTTACACCTAATGAGAAGGATCTTAACGGAGATGTGACAACTGATGTCTATAACTTTGGGATCGTGCTGCTAGAGATTCTTAGTGAAAGAAAAGCTTATGACCGGGATTGCACACCTCCAAGTATTATCATCTGTTAGTCTTGTTCTGATCGAGCTTCGTTTGTTCCAAATGATGCAAAACTTAGCTTCAACTCTACAATATACAACTTTCCACCATTTTCACGGTCTAAAAAAATGAAAAAAAAAAATGAAAATGGAGCTTCAAAATTTTAAAAATGGAGAGGGGGGTATTTTAGAAGGAACAAATAAGAATACAATTAAACACAACCCATTTTGTACTGTTGGGCGTTGGGAAGGGGGTTTTCACGCTCCTGTGGGTCGTGTTCCTCAGGCGGGCTATTGATTAGGACCAACTGATGCCACATGGGCATGGTCAATGGTCAAATATGTTTATTAGTTATGGAAAAAATAAGTTCGAGTGTTCAAATGGGAAAGTTATAAGTTTATGTATCGGCTTTTAAAACCCCGTCAAGTTTAAGTGGCCGGGAAACTATTTCGCCTTACAATTTTAGTAAACTTTTAAGCATATATTTATACCCCACATTAAAAGTACAAAGTTCAGTTGAACCCGTTATTACAACTCTACATCCACCTCTGTGTCTAGCAGCATGAGCATCACATAATTAAATTACAATATATCCACCATCAAAACTTATAGTCTAGTAATATCGATGAGCGTCTCTCATCCTAAAAATAATATTGTCATTTTGACCAATGTGTTAAAAGGAGGGGGCGTGAAGCAAGGCGGTTTACCTCTCACGAGGCGAGGCATAAGTAGGGGCGGGCCGACGAATTTTGTGGCCTAAACCCAAACTTTTTAAGGGGCCTTAACTTTTTAATTTTTTATTATTTATTTAAAGTCTATTTTTTTAACTTTTCTTAGATATAAAATTATTAATGGTTTCCTTATAATCAGTAACTCCTAATAAGTATTTCTCAACTAACAATATAGCTAATCAATTTAACCTTTCTTGTGACATTGTTGTTCTTAGGTAAGATTTTATCAATTTTAATTTTGAAAACTTCTTTCTGCTGAAGCAACGATAACATGAGTTATTAACATTATTCCATAAGAAATTTAGGCATTTGAAAAAGAATTAAATCTTTTCATTTGATTATGAGTCTATTGATAGTACTAATATAATGTCTCTTGTTGCCTCTTTGAGCCGAGGGTCTCCTGGAAACAGCCTCTCTGCCCCTCGGGGTAGAGGTAAGGTCTGCGTACATATTACCCTCCCCAGACCCCACTTGTGGGATTACACTGGGTTGTTGTTGTTGTTGTTGTTGTTGTTGTTGTTGTTGTTGTTGATTAAATTTATCAATTAAACTATTATCTTCTAATTGTACTATTTTTCTTAATACTTTTAATCCAGAAATTTAAACCATCAATATCGAATTGATTATTATGCTTTACAGAACATTCAAGATTAAGGCATTATTTTTTCAAATTTCCAACATCTAGTGATCTTAGTTTTACTGCCAACTAGAAAACCAAAACTATTTTCATATGCTTTGAATTGTTCAAATCTATTTTGAAGTGAAAAAATAGCCTTGTATATTATGTATAAAAGTAATAACTCTAAAGGACCCTTCGAATGATTTTGAGATTTCATTATCAACATTCACATCAAATTGTTACTTCCTATATATCACACGTTTCTTACGAAATCCAGGTTCGATATTTAATTCAAGTGCAATTTTCTTGATAGAAATCATAGCAGTTGCAAATCCTTCTTCTCTATATTTGTTAAAGAAAGAAATTAAAGTTTTATCACTTTACAAAACTTTTTTTAAACTTATACATAATCTATTAGATGTAACATAAAACGGAGCCTCCACAAATATAGGGCCTAAAACGATTGTTTTACTTGCTTTATGGAAGGGCCGCCCCTGGGCGTAAGCTCTGAGACATGGAGCGTAAGTCCCACAGATCTTTAAATTTTATTAATTTTAAGATAGATTAAAATAAAAAATAATTATAAAAATTACATTAAAATCACAAAATTATAACAAATAATCTACTGATAAGGGTCAAATATACCCATCTACTATGAGAAAAGGATCAAGTTTACCTTCCATTATATTTTCTGTCTAAAAATAGCCTTGCTGTTATACAATTAGGCCAAATATACCCTTATCCGTTAAAGTTGTCCAAGGTGGCTGTCCAATCCCACGTGACACTGACATTTTGGCCACGTTGTATGTCACCTCACTGCCGTAAACCCATCTTACTCCTCTCTTTCCCCTGGGCATTTAATAAACGCGAATTCTCCAAGCAGATTTGCGCGCACCTCTCCATCATCTAATAAGGTAATGAACCAAAATCTGCAATATTTAAAAATGATCAAAATGCTGGTGTTGATTTTAAAAGAATGAACAATTTTTAGTTTGGTTGGTCTTTTTCTCCTTTTTCTATAACTACATACAGGGTACAGAAACAAGAAAATTTTATTCTTTCAGAAATTGTGAAGCATTCAGAACAAACTGCTGAAATATGGATGTTATTTTCCATGATTTAGAAGATTATTTAAGAGAAACTCCTGTACTATACTATAGATATTAATTAACAGTTTGTAAAATCTGTTGCAGGTCTCTACCAAGTTTGATGAGAAGTTGGAAAAACACGGTAGTTAGTACTTATTGAAGTTTGAGGACACTCTGCGGTCTAAGTTTCTCAGCCAACAAAGTTGAGATGAATTTATCTTTTGGTTGGCCATCAGAAATACTAATGAACTCAACATTTGAAATACCAGTTAAATTTTTTTATTTCAGAAGTATTTCAAGTTATCTGAAATAAGGAGTTTTACTTATAAATAAGTTTCCCATTTTTTTCATGGAATCCAAGTCCAAACATAACTAGACCTTGTAGATACTTGTCACGATCCGGATTTTCCACACTCGAGAGTCGTGGTGGCACCTATTAATGTGAGTTAGGCAAGTCGACTATTGAACAAATAACCTTTTTACCCTTTTATTCTCTTTAACAGTTATAAAGCAATAACGTGTAAACATCGGAAATTTAAAATAAGCGGAAGAAAGTAATAGAGTATCTGAACATGTAATAATACAACTGTTTAAGCCTTAACCACCCAGAACTGGTGTCACAGTGTCACAGACGATCTAAGATTTACTACATACAAAGTCCGAAAAATATACGATACGCTATTTCTGAATTAAGGAAATGAAACAGGGATAAAGGGATAGAGGGAGACGCCAAGGCCTGCGGATGCCTGCAGGTCTACCTTGGATCTCCACGTGGACTGAAGGTAGCTACCCAATCTACGGTCCAAAAACTGCTCCGGGGTCTGCACATAGTGCAGAGTGTAGTATCAGCACAATCGACCCCATGTACTGGTAAGTGCCTAGCCTAACATTGGCAAAGTAGTGACGAGGCTAGGACCAGACTACCACATAAACCTGTGCAATTCAACTATATACAGCAGAAAAGAAGAACATAAATAAACAGTCTATGGGAGGGATAGCATGCCGCGGGGGAGATATCAATTCAGAATAGAAAAATAACAGGTAATTGAAGGAAATAGTAAATCTCGGATATCATCAAAGAACCAGAAATCAATAAGTGCACGGCATCACCCTTCGTGCTTTTACTCTCGTCCTCACCAAAGCAATCAAGTAATGAAAATGTGCACGGTATCACCCTTCGTGCTTTACTCTCGTCCTCACCATATAATCAATATAATCGGCACAGAATGGTACATCGTGCGGCACGACATCACCCTTCATGCTTTACACTCTTTCCTCACAAATCATACACGGCATCACCCTTCGTGCTTTAACACTCTCTCACCAAAATAATACACGACATCACCCTTCGTGCTTTAACTCTCTTCCTCACCCAAACAACAATCACAAACAATAGGGCAAGGAAATAAGTGAAATTAAAATGAGGATCCCGGCAAGGGAACAATAATTCAACAACAAGTCCCGGCAAGGGACAACATCAAAACAACAATAATATCCCGGCAAGGGAGACAATATAGTGATTCTTTTCTCTTTTTCACTTTTACTTCACAACCCACTTTACAACTTGAGCCAATGCTCTAAAAGGTTCAATTTACCTCTTACACTTTTACATTTAATTATACGACTTGAGCCAACGCTCCTTAATATTCAAATGTCACAATTACTTCCACAAACTTTGCCAACAATAGAAATCATCACCAAAGCATGAACAATACAACGAAGTCATAAAAATCACAATATAAGATTCACCGGCATGCTTGACACCAACGTATAGATACTCGTCACCATGTCTATACGTCGTACTCGACAAATACCGCGTAGCAAATAAGACTCGACTCCTAATCCCTCAAGCTAAGGTTAGACCAAACACTTACCTCGATGCCACGAACACAATTCACGTCTCAACTATCGCTTTACCTCTTGATTCTACCACCAATTCGCTCGTATCTAGTCACAAGTTACTTAATTATATCAATAAACGCTAAATGAATCAACTCCAATGCATGAAAATGAGTTTTCCAAAGTTTTACCCAAAAAGTCAAAAATTGCCCCCGGGCCCACATGGTCAAAACCCGATTACCCGTTCCCCCACAAACCCAAACACATAATTTGTTTTGAAATCAGACCTCAAATCGAGGTCCAAATCCCCAATTTTTTTTAAAAAAACCTAGGTTCTACCCAAAACACCCAATTTCCCCCATGAAAATCATTGATTTTGAGTAGAAATCATGTAAAAATATGTTAATAATTGAAGAAAACGAGTTAAAATTGACTTACAATCGATTTGGAAGAAGAGTTGTCTTTGAAAAATCGCCCATGAGTGATTTGGTTTTGAAAGAGTGTAAAAAATAGGAGATTTTCGGCTAAGTATAAAAATTGCAGGTTGTAGATATGGGAATTGCGACCAGGGTTCGCAATTGTGAACCCTGACCTCTACTATGTTCGCATTTGCGAGGTGGGAAATGCGAAGGATGCGTCACATTTGCGACGACTGGCTAAAAGGGGGAGTATCGCATCTGCGATAGAATCCTCGCAATTACAAGGTAGGTTGGACTGGGTTTCTTTCGCATTTGCGACATTCCTCTCGCATTTGCGAGCCAGGCTTCGCAAATGCGAAGCCTGCAGGCCTGCAATGCAACAGCTGAAACTCTGCAATTCACAAAATCCAAAATCTACCCCGTGGCCTATCCAAAACTCACCCGAGCCCTCGGGGCTCCAAACCAAACATGCACACCAACCTAAAAATATCATACGGACTCGGTCGTGCATTCAAATCACTAAAATACCATCAACAACTATGAATTTAGCATCAAACATGAAATCTTCTTAAGAACTTTAAATTTTCAATTTTCTGAAAAACTATCCGATTCACACCGTTTTAAGTCCGTTTCTTACCAAATTTCACAGTCTTATCTTAAATCACATATAAGACCTGTTCCGGGATCCAGAACCAAAATACGGGCCCGATACCATCAAGTTTTAAACACTTTTCATTTTCAAAACTCATAAATAATTTCAGAAAATTATTTTCTTTAAAAATTCATTTCTGAGGTTGGGACCTCGGAATTCGATTCCGGGCATCCGCCCAAGTCCCATATTTTCCTACGGACCCTTCGGACCGTCTAATCACGGGTCTGGGTCCGTTTACCCTAAAATATTGACCGAAATCAACTTAAAATCATTTTAAATGCAAAATTCATAATCTTCATAGATTTTCACAAAGTGGCTTTTCGGCTACGTGCCCGGACTGTGCACGCAAATCAAGGTGATGCCGAAAGAGGGTTTTAAGGGCTTCGGAACGCAGAACTCACTTTTAAAACTAGTGATGACCCTAAAGGTCCTCACATCCTCTACTTCTAAAACAACTGTTCGTCCTCGAACGGACAGAAGAATAAAGTACCTGAGTCAGGGAAAAGATGGGGATAACGGCTTCGCATATAGGACTTGTTCTCCCAGGTCGATGCTTCAGCGCACTGACCTCTCTACTGAACACGAACATAAGGAAAACTCTTCGATCTCAACTAACGAACCTGCCGGTCTAGAATAGCTACCTGCTCCTCCTCATAAGACAAGTTCTTGTCCAACTGGACAGTGCTGAAATCTAACACATGGGATGGATCGCCGTGATATTTTCGAAGCATGGACACATGAAACACTGGATGCACGGCTGATAAGCTCGGCGGCAATGCAAGTCTGTAAGCCACCTCTCTCACTCGATCAAGAATCTCAAACGGGCCAATGAACCTAGGGCTAAGCTTGCCCTTCTTCCCAAATCTCATCACGCCCTTCATAGGCGACACTCAAAGCAATACTCGCTCACCGACCATGAATGCCAAATCTCGAACCTTACAGTCGGCATAACGCTTTTGCCTGAACTGAGCTGTACGAAGCCTATCCTGAATAATCCTGACCTTGTCCAAGGCATCCTGTACTAGATCCGTACCCAACAACCGAGCCTCTCCTGGCTCAAACCATCCAACCGGCGACCGACACCGCCTACCATATAAAGCCTAATAAGGAGCCATCTGGATACTCGACTAGTAGCTATTGTTGTAGGAAAACTCTGCTAAAGGTAAAAACTGATCCCACGAGCCTCCAAAGTTAATGACACAAGCTCAGAGCATATCCTCCAAAATCTGAATGGTCCGCTCAGACTGCCCGTCTGTCTGAAGATGAAACGTTGTGCTCAACTCAACTCGTGTGCCCAACTCTCGCTGAACTGCTCTCCAGAAATGGGAGGTAAACTACGTACCTCGGTCCGAAATGATAGACACGGGCACACCATGAAGACGAACAATCTCCCGGATATAGATCTCAACTAACCTCTCAGAATAATAGGAGACTGCCACAGAAATGAAATGTGCTGACTTGGTTAGCCTATCCACAATAACCCACACTGCGTCGAACTTTCTCTGAGTACGTGGAAGCCTAACAACGAAGTTCATAGTGATACGCTCCCACTTCCACTCAGGAATCTCAATCTTCTGAAAAAAATCACCGGGCCTCTAATGCTCGTACTTAATCTGCTGACAGTTCAAACACCGAGCCACATATGCAACAATGTCCTTCTTCATTCTTCTCCTCCAGTAATGCTGCCGTAAATCCTGATATATCTTTACAGCGACCGGGTGAATAGAGTATCGGGAACTATGGGCCTCCTCTAAAATTAACTCTCGGAGTCCATCCACATTAGGCACACAAACTCGACCCTGCAATCTCAAAACTCCATCAGCACCTAAAGTAACCTGCTTGGCACCTCCGTGCTGCACCATGTCTCTAAGGACACATAATTGGGGATCATCATACTGCCGATCACGGATACGCTCCAATAAGGAAGAACAGGCGACTGTGCAAGCTAACACACGGCTGGGCTTAGAAATATCCAACCTCACGAACTGATTGGCCAAAGCCTGAACATCCAAAGCAAGCGGTCTCTCACCAACCAGAATATAAGAAGACTGCCCATACTGGCTGACTTCCTGCTCAAAGCATCGGCCACCATATTGGCCTTTCCCGGATGGTATAAGATGGTGATATCATAGTCTTTCAACAACTCCAACCACCTTCTTTGCCTTAAATTCAACTCCTTTTTCTTGAACAAATACTGCAGACTCTTGTGATCTGTGAGCACCTCACATGCCATACCATACAGATAATGCCTCCAAATTTTCAATGCGTGAACAATGGCTGCTAACTCCAAATCATGAACCGGATAGTTATTCTCATGAATCTTCAACTGCCGTGAAGCATAGGCAATGACCTTGCCATCCTGCATCAATACTGCACCAAGTTCAATACGAGATGCATCACAATAAACTGTATAAGGCCCTGAACCTGTGGGAAAAACCAACACCGGTGTCGTAGTTAAAACTGTCTTGAGTTTCTGAAAGTTCGCCTTACACTCGTCCGACCATCTAAACTGGGCACCCTTTTGGGTCAACCTGGTCATCGGAGCTGCGATAGATGAAAACCCCTCCACAAACCGACGATAGTAGCCTGCCAATCCCAAGAAACTCCGAATCTCCATAGCTGATGCTAGTCTAGGCCAGTTCTTGACTGCCTCAATCTTCTTCGGATCAACCTGAATACCCTCTGCGGATACAACATGACCCAGGAATGTAATTGAACTCAACCAGAACTCACATTTCGAAAACTTGACATACAACTGACTATCCCTCAGAGTCTGAAGAACCACTCTAAGATGCTGCTCGTGCTCCTCCCGGCTACGGGAATAGATCAAAATATCATCAATGAAGACTATCACGAACAAATCCAAGTAAGGCCTGAACACTCGGTTCATCAATTTCATAAAAGCTGCTGGGGCATTTGTCAACCCAAATGACATCACCAAGAACTCATAATGCTCATACCGAGTGCGAAAAGCTGTCTTAGGGACATCGGATGCCCTAATCCTCAACTGATGGTAGCTAGATCTCAAATTGATCTTCGAGAAGACCTTGGCACCCTGAAGCTATTCCAACAAATCATCAATCCTCGGTAATGGATACTTATTCTTGATTGTAACCTTGTTCAACTACCGGTAATCAATACACATTCTCATCGATCCGTCCTTCTTCTTAACAAACAACACCGGCGCACCCCAAGGCGAAACACTAGGTCTAATGAAACCTTTTTCAAGCAAGTCTTGCAACTGCCCCTTCAACTCTTTCAACTCAGGCGGGGCTATACGATACGACGTGATAGAAATGGGCTTAGTGCCCGGAGCCAAATCAATGCAAAAGTCAATATCCCTATCAGGTGGCATACCCGGTAGGTCTGAAGGGAATACCTCAGGAAACTCACGAACAACGGGCACATAATCAATAGAAGGAACCTCAGCATTAGAATCACAAACATAGGCCAAGCACCCCTTCTCGACCATACGCCAAACCTTCATATAAGAGATAATACTGCAGGTAGAATGACCAGGAGTCCCTCTCCACTCCAAACGAGGTAAACCCGGCAAGGCTAAGGTCACAGTCTTGGCATGACAATCCAAGATAGCATGGTACGGTGATAACCAGTCCATCCTCAATATGACATCGAAATCAACCATGTCCAGAAGAAGCAAATCTACGCGAGTCTCAAGACCCCCAATCACAACTACACACGAACGACGGACTCGACCTAAAATAATAGAATCACCCACCAGTGTAGACACATAAACAGGAGCACTCAAAGAATCACTAGGCATGACCAGATACAGTGCAAAATAAGATTACACATAGGAGTATGTAGACCCTGGATCAAATAACACTGAAGCATTCCTACTACAAACCAGAACCGTACCTGTGATAACTGCATCGGAAGACTCAGCCTCGATCCTAGCTGGAAAAGCATAACATCGGGCTGGGCCCTACCACTCTGAACTACATCTCTGGGACGGCCTGCTGTTGGATGACCTCCACCTCTAGCGGCCTGAGCTCCACCTCTAATACCTCTACCTCCACCTCTAGCACCTCTACCCCCATCTCTAGCTGGCTAGGCTGGCTTCGGGACACTCGGTGCCTGAACCATGGCACGGGAACCCTGATGCTGAGAGCTTCTCAATACTCGAGGGAAAAACCTAGCAATGTGACCCATATCACCACAAGTGTAACAAGCCCTCGGCTGCTGAGACTACTGACCCTGACGACCTGAATGACCACCCTGAAACCTCTGAAGCGGCGATGCATTGATAGGAGCTAGTGGTGCACTGTAGGACTGCTGATCAGAATACTGCATCTGAGGGCCAAGACCACCTGAAGCACCGTGAGAAACCTGAAGTGCTGACTGAAAAGGCCTAGGAAGATGGCCTGTACCAAATGAATCCCTACCTCCAGACGATGTACCACTGAATCGGCCTGAATGACGAGGCCTCTTGTCGGACCCCTGACCACCTCCCTGCGATAAAACCATCTCAAATCTCCGGGCCACATTGGCTGCCTCCTGAAAAGAAATCTCACTCCCAGTCTCTTTGTCCATCTGGAGTTGAATAGGCTGGATAAGTCCCTCAATGAACCTCCTCACCCTATCTCTCTCTCGGTGAGAAGTATGATAAGAGCATGACGAGCCAAGTCGATGAATCTTGTCTCATACTGGGAAACAGTCATAGAACTCTGCTGGAGACGCTCAAACTACCTCCGATAGGCCTCTCTCTGAGTGATAGGGAGAAACTTCTCCAGAAATAGCTGAATAAACTGCTCCCAAGTCAAAGCTGGTGATCCGGCTGGTCTAGCTAAACAATAATCTCTCCACCAAGTCTTGGCGGATCCAGACAAGCAAAAAGTAGCAAAATTGACCTCATTGTTCTCAACTATCCCCATGTTCCTGAGAGCCTCGTGACAGCTGTCTAGATAATCCTGGGGATCCTTAGAAGATGCACCGCTGAAAGTAGTAGTAAAGAGCTTGGTGAACCTGTCCAACCTCCACAAAAGTAGCGACAGACATAGCTGCTCCATCACCGGTCTGAGCTACCACACCCGGCTGAACTGCCCCAACTGACTGAACTGCTGGAGTGCGAGTAGCAGGAGTCTGGGCTCCTCCTCCAGACTGAGAGACGGCTGGTGCTACAAGAAGCAAGCCTGCCTGGGTGACACTCTCCATAAGGCCCACTAGGTGGACCAGAGTATCCTGGAGTACGGGGGTAGCAATTATCCCCTCTGGGACCTGAGCTGGGCCCACCGGAACTGTCTAGGCCGGAACCTCATCATCAAAGTCAACCTGAGGCTCTGCCGCTGGTGCTGCTGCTCTAGGCTGAGCTCTGCCCCTACCTCGGCCTCGCCCTCTACCCCTCGTGGGAGCTGCTAATGGGGGCTCGGGCTGCTGGTCAGTGAATGAGGAAGCACGTGTTCTCGCCATCTGCGAAAGAACAGAGTAGAAATTCAATTAGCATTGAGAAACCAAACCGCATGACAAGAAGGAATAAATGTGAAGTTTTTCCTAACTCTGTAGCCTCTAGGGGATAAATACAGATATCTCCGTACCGATCCCTCAGACTCTACTAAGCTTGTCTGTGAACTGTGAGACCCATGTAACCTAGAGATCTGATACCAACTTGTAACGACCCGGATTTCCCACCCTTGAGAGTCGTAATGACAGATACTAATGTGAGCTAGGCAAGCCGACTATTGAACAAATAACCTTTTAACCCTTTTGTTCTCTTTAGCAGTTATAAATCACTAACGTGTAAACAACGGAAATTTAAAATAAGTGGAAGAAAGTAATAGAGTATCTGAACATGTAACTAATACAACTATTTAAGCCTTAACCACCCAGAACTGGTGTCACAGTGTCACAGACGATCAAAGATTTACTACATACAAAGTCCGAAAAATATACGATACACTGTTTCTGAATTAAGGAAATGAAACAGGGATAAAGGGATAGAGGGAGATGCAGGGTCTGCGGACGCCTACAGGTCTACATTGGATCTCCGCATGGACTGAAGGTAGCCACCCAATCTACGGTCCAAAAGCTTCTCCAGGATCTGCACATAGTGCAGAGTGTAGTAGCAGCACAACTGACCTCATGTGCTGGTAAGTGACTAGCCTAACCTCGGCGAAGTAGTGACGAGGCTAGGACCAGACTACCACATAAACCTGCGCAATTCAACTATATACAGTGGAAAAGAAGAACAGAAATAAACAGTCGAATATGGGAGGGGTAGCATGCTGCGGGGGAGATATCAATTCAGAATAGAAAAACAACAGGTAATTGAAGGAAACAGTAAATCTCGGATATCATTAAAGAACCCGAAATCAATAAGTGCACGGCATCACTCTTCGTGCTTTTACTCTCGTCCTCACCATATAATCAATATAATCAGCACGGGATGGTACATCGTGCAGCACGGCATCACCCTTGGTGCTTTACACTCTTTCCTCACAAATCATACATGGCATCACCCTTCATGCTTTAACACTCTTTCACCAAAACAATATACGGCATCACCCTTCGTGCTTTAACACTCTTCCTCACCCAAATAACAATCACAAATAATAGGGCAAGGGAATAGATAAAATTACGATAAGAATCCTAGCAAGGGAACAATAATTCAACAACAAGTCCCGGCAAGGGACATCATCAAAACAACAACAATATCCCGGCAAGGGAGACAATATAGTGATTCTTTTCTCTTTTTCACTTTTACTTCACAACTTACTTTACAACTTGAGTCAATGCTCTAAAAGGTTCAATTTTTCTCTTACACTTTCACATTTCATTATATGACTTGAGCCAACACTCCTCAATATTCAAATGCCACAATTACTTCCACAAACTTTGCCAACAATAGAAATCATCACCAAAGAATGAACAATACAACGAAGTCATAAAAATTACAATATAAGACTCACTGGCATGCTTGACACCAACGTATAGATACTCGTCACCATGCCTATACGTCGTACTCGACAAACACCACGTAGCAAATATGATTCGACTCCTAATCCCTCAAGCTAAGGTTAGACCAAACACTTACCTCGATGCCACGAACACAATTCACGTCTCAATTATCACTTTACCTCTTGATTCCACCACCAATTCGCTCGTATCTAGCCACAAATTACTTAATTATATCAATAAATGCTAAATGAATCAACTCCAATGCATGAAAATGAGTTTTCCAAAGTTTTACCCAAAACGTCAAAAATTGCCCTCGAGCCCACATGGTCAAAACCCGAGGTTCGAACCAAAACCCGATTACCAATTCCCCCACGAACCAATTATATAATTTGTTTTGAAATTGGACCTCAAATCGAGGTCCAAATCCCCAATTTTTAAAAAACCTAGGTTCTACCCAAAACACTCAATTTCCCCCATGAAAATCATTGATTTTGAGTTGAAATCATGTGAAAAGATATTAATGATTGAAAAAAACGAGTTAAAATTGACTTACAATCGATTTAGAAGAAGAGTTGTCTTTGAAAAATCGCCCAAGAGTGTTTTGGTTTTGAAAGAGTGTGAAAAATGGGAGATTTTCGGATAAGTGTAAAAATTGCAGGTTGCAGATATGAGAATTGCGACCAGGGTTCGCAATTGTGAACCCTGACCTCTGCTATGTTCGCATTTGCGAAGGGGTTCTCGCATTTGCGAGGTGGGAAATGCGAAGGATGGTTAAAAGGGGGAGTATCGTATTTGCGATAGAATCCTCGCAATTGCGAGGTAGGTTGGCCTGGCCTTCTTTCGCATTTGCGACATGCCTCTCGCATTTGCGAGCCAGGCTTCGCAAATGTGAAGCCTGCATGCCTGCAATGCAACAGCTGAAAGTCTGCAATTCACCAAGTCCAAAATCCACCCCGTGGCCTATCCAAAACTCACCCGAGCCCTCGGGGCTCCAAATCAAACATGCACACCAACCTAAAAACATCATACGGACTCGCTCGTGCATTCAAATCATTAAAATAACATTAACAACTATGAATTTAGCATCAAAATCATGAAATCTTCTTAAGAACTTCAAATTTTCAATTTTCTCAAAAACGATTTGATTCACGTCGTTTCAAGTCAGTTTTTACCAAATTTCACAGACTTATCTTAAATCACATATAAGACGTGTACCGCGCGTCGGAACCAAAATACGGGCCCGATACCATCAAGTTTTAAACACTTTTCATTTTCAAAATTCAAACAATTTCAGAAAATAACTTTTTAAAAAAATTCATTTCTCGGGCTTGGGACCTCGGAATTTGATTCCGGGCATACGCTCAAGTCCATATTTTCCTACGGATCCTCCAGGACCATCCAATCACGGGTTTGGGTTCGTTTACCCAAAATATTGACCGAAGTCAACTTAAACTCATTTTAAATGCAAAGTTCATCATTCTTTTTTACAGATTTTCACAAAATAGCTTTCCGGCTACGTGCCCGGATTGCGCACGCAAATTGAGGTGATGCCGAAAGAGGTTTTTACGGGTCTCGGAACGCAACATTCACTTTTAAATATATGTGAATACTAATTCTTAACTTTAGATTTAAATATATGTTTTTCAATTTCAATCAAAAAATTTCCAAACACATACTGGAGTTTTCAAGAACCCTATGGCCAGCTTTTAATTGGTAACATCAGACACCTTTACAGTGTTGGAAAATCAAAAGTTGAAAATTATTATTATATATTTATTTGCAGTGCATGAACTAGAATAGGTTTTGGGTTGATTAATCCTGCACTTGCAAGATTTTGTTCATGCATTCTTAGGAGTTGCTAGCTGTGGAAGAAGAAGTAAAAGAGAGGGGTAAGATGGGTTTACGGCAATGAGGTGACATGCCACGTGGCCAAAATGTTAGTGTCATGTGGGATTGGGCAGCCACCTTGGACAACTTTAACACATGAAGGGTATATTTGGCCTAATTGTACAATAACAAGGGTATTTTTAGACAAAAAGTATAACAGAGGGTAAACTTAATCTTTTTTTTTTTATTTATAGTAGAGGGATATATTTGACCCTTATCCGAATAATCTATTAAAAATATGTAAGAGTTATAATTCAACTATGAATAATTTGAAAAGTATAACATATATCATAATATGTAAATTAGCTGCAACGTCGTTACAACTCAAAGATCAAAAGTAATGTATTCGATACGAAATCTTATATGAATCTATTAAGGAGTAATGAATCTTGAAATAATTTCAATATTATAATTTGATATTTTTTTTTTAAAATACTTCTTTTATTTAATATGCTTTCTATTTGAAAGAGAATTTATATAAAAACATAATTCACAATTTAAATATGATTTTCTAGCATCATTTATTTTTAAGTTCAACAAGTCAACAAAGTGACACATAATTCACCATACAATACCATGATAACTAATTATTTGTAAATAGTTACTAGTTAATAATGAGCTATTAAATTAATAAGTATTGTACCTGTAAACGTGAAAAAAAGAAAAAATATTTAGGAAAATAATTATAAAAAAATTATGGACTATTATATTATATAATTATGACATAACAAAAGTTAGTAAATAAATACTTTTTAAATGAAGGACTTATTTAAAATTTACTATCATAGCAGTCTTAATGGATAACATGCAATGATTTTTATATTAATTATGACATAAAATACTCTCAACTTAATGATTTATGATTAAAAAAGTAATTTTGAATTGTCAACGATTTATTAAGAAAATTTGAGGATTTACAAGGTTAGTTACACACAATTGCATAAAGTTCTATTAGACGAGCCCAGTACACTGGGCGCTGGGCGTATCCGGGACGCAAGCTCCGACGACAGAATCATAAATCTCATGGAACTAAGCCCCACACATAAGTCCAGGGGCGTTTTACGAGTGCTCCGCCCTGGGATGAACCCCGGGCAAGTCCCAATTCTGCATTTTATAAATTAAAACAGGGATTTTGACTTCTTCGTCACCGATTAAGAAAGATTATTTTTACCTAGTCCTCAATGTGATCATTTTTCGTAAGTCAATAAATACATATTTAAGGCATTAATACAGATTGATAAATGACATAATTAAGCACAGCTAAGCATGAAAAATGAGTTGGTTGTCAATAGACTTTATTTAACTGTTCATAAGACTATTTAAAGAGATAACAGCAGGTCATTAGTACTTGGATACATTGAATCTAAAATGTCATCCATCTATTGATCAGCCTATGATATGTTTTTAACTTTTATTTTCAAATAATAAGCTATTAGGTCATTAAATGGTGTATAATTGAATAAACAATTGCGTTCTTGTTTCCCAACCGATTTAGCCGTACTGATTGTCAAATCGTGTGCTCTCCATGTCCTTGTTAATTAGTAGGCGTTTCGACATAAAAATTATAATTTTTGAAAAAAAATAGTCTTTAGAGCTAAATCAAAATTAAAAATATTATTTAAAATTTAAAATTATGTTTGAATATGTATTTTACTTGAAAAATATTATAGTTTTTTGAGTGAAAAAAATTCTAAATTTTTTGAAAAAGTGGTAAAAATCACTTTTTGGTTTTTGAAAAACTCGTTTTCGATTTTTTTTTTCAAAAACTTGCAAAAAAATTTAATGACAGACACATTTTTTTAAAAAAAAATCAAAGAAAAGGAAAAAAAAAATTCTATGGACAAACGGTGTCATGACTAGGGCAGCCTAATAAGGATACATAACATACTTATTTTAATGTTTTTACCCTTCATTGTCCACTATCGCTTTGAGGCTCCACTAATGCGTAATCGCGTCAAAAGGTCTTACTTTGAGTTTGAGGGGTAGAATGCTTTTTACCAAAAGCAATTTCAGTTCTAGCATTATTTATACCTGAAACCTCTGAGTAAAAATGAGTAAATACTAATTAGCACCTTACCACAACTTTTGATAATGATTATTTTAAATTTGAATCCATTATATGTCATAACTGTTGAAGTACAGGTAAAAGAAAATTCTCAACTCCACGTGGTTAAAAGAGAATTAGGGAAGAAATTCGAGGGTTGAAGCATGAACTCTCTCAACACACATCTGCCCTTGTTTTGCATCAGAACGTCACGACTTACTAGCTGGAACCAACTTTAATCGACTAAAATATGATAAATTAATTTTATGGAAAATTTGCACTTTTAGTCACTCAAATTAACCTTCAATCAACTAAAATGCGCCCGTTTGATCCTTTTGCTTGTGAGTATTTAAAAAATGTAAAGGGCCAAATATACTCATGTATTATGAAAATATATTTAAATCTATCCTTCGTTATACTTTGAGTCCAAATATACTCATGTCGTAATACTATTGGTTTAAATATACCCTTCTTTTGTTAAGTTTATCCAAAGCGAACATTCAATCCTACGTGACACTATTATTTGATAAGGTGGATGCCACCTCAATGCCCTAATCGATATATAAAAGACTAAAATTTGAAATACGGTATTTTTCATGGTAGAGACAATGGTGACAATAGTGGTGAAGGGGGAGAAAATTTTAGTGGTAGAAAAAAAATAGAAGGGAGGGGTAAAATGGGATAAGGGTGCTGAGATGGCAAGCTACGTGGCATCTAACTCATCAAATGTCAGTGCCACGTAAGATTGGATGTCCACTTTGGGCAAACTTAATGGAAAAGGGTATATTTGAATCAATAGTATAACGACAGGGGTATTTGAACTCAAATTATAACGATGAGTATATTTAAATTTTTTTTAATAGTATATGGCTATATTTGGCCCTTTTTTCGAATTATAAACTATTTAATTGCTCATGTGAGGTATTAGATTACTATTATGGCAATATGGCTTGCTGACCACTTAAACTTGCACTGGTTTGTCAATCCGATAAATCAACTTAAAATTTTTCCATTTGAATACCTCAACTCAATAAAATGAATATCAATAAATACCTCTGACCCTTGACTATGCTTATGTGGCATTGACATTGTCTATGTGCAAAGGTGTATGCAAATCACGCTTATAAGGCGCGTTGATAGAAAAAATTTAATAAAAAATACTGAAATAGAAATAATAATAAATAAAGTAACTAAAAGAATAAAAAGAAAAAGAAAATATAACAAATCAAATCGTGTATTTATTGATAGCGTGTGACTCGTCATTCTTGTCAAGCAATTGAAGCTTATGCTCTGGTCGATGTATTTATTGATATCCATTTTATTGGGTTGAAGTGTTCAAATGGAAAAATTCTAAATTAATTTACCGAGTTGATAAATCAGTGCAAGTTTAAGAGTCCTGGAGGCCCCTTTGCCTACTATTATTCTAAAAGTTATCTTAATTCAATATGCTTTATTTCCTATGTAAGGGAAGGGGACCAAAAATTCACATTTATATTTATAATAGTAAGATGCTAATGTATATATATATATATAGTGAAGCTTTACAAGGACCAGAACTAGAATTATCCATAACAGAGGGATCTAAAGTGCAATTATGACTCTATCCTATATTCATCAGCAACCATAGGCATAAAATCATTATATAATACTACTACTACTACTACTAGATTTGGGCATCACAATTTAATAAAATATGAATATTAGTTAAATAGACAAACTATATATTAAAACTGAAAATCCAGCAGCTCCTCTTTCCTTTCCTATTCAAGTCAATTCCTCTGCAAGATTATATTATTGAAGTCAATATAGCCTCTAGCCAAGCTGGTCCAAGTAAGCAAGCAATTTTTTGTCTTCTATTCTTCATTCATTGCATTTACGTACATGACCTAAATTCACATCAGCTCTTCAATTTTATTTATTATTTTTTTTGAAGAAAAAAAAAACTCCTAGCTCATCAGATCTGTGCTTGTTGATCTAGAAAATAATATTGCATGCCGTTTATTACTATTTGTTTTTAGGGGTTTTGTCACCCCTTACAGGGGCGGATTCACGGTATAAAACATGGTTCACGTGAACTCGTGATCCTCGGGTTAAAGTATTATGATGTACATAATTTGATAAAAATACATGTACATATTTGATGGACCTCATGATCAAAAGAAGCAAAGCGGTTCATTTGTTTTTGCCAGTTATTTCCAGCAGCCTAAGATCAAGGGATCGAATTGTATGGGTCCAAATTTGAACAACCACAACCGTTGATGAGTACGACAAACGACGAGATCCTCATAGCTCGACACCCTAGGGGTGTCCATTCGAATCGGTTTATCGATAAATCGAATCGATTATTTGTTATCGGTTTATCGATTTCGAAATTTTCCTTATCGAGTTATCGATTTCGATTTCGATTTTGTCCTCTTCGGTTATCGGTTTATCGATAAACCGATAAGATGTACTAAAAAGACAAAAAAAATTAATTAAATTTTTTTTACCCTTATTCTATAATACCCTTCCCTTTACCCTAAGTCTCTAACCCTATTATTTCATCTATCACATTTAAGGAATGATCATATTTAAAGCTCAAGGGAATGAAGTTCAAATTAATGAAAAACAGAATTAACCATGATGATGTATTTTGTTTTTTTATACCATTGGTGTGTTGATGGCATACATTTGATCCCTTACTTTAGTTTCGTTGCATGTGCTTGCTGACACAATTTTTATGTCATAAACGGTATTCGTCTTATTTTAGCTTCTTTTTGTCCATATTAGTTAGGTGTGTTTATAGCGATATACTTTCCGTGGAATCCCGCAAATTTTCTGATTGGTGTAATCGATAACCGAATCGATAAGCCCCGAAAATCGATAAATCGAAATCGAAAAAATTGAAACCTTATTGAAATGATAACGATAAGCATATGTACAAATCGATAATCGATAAGTAATTATCCATAAGGGTCAAAATCGAATCTATGAATCGAATGCACACCCCTACGACATCCTGGAGGGGACGACCTACAGGCGAACAAGAGACTGTACGACTTTTGCAGCAGTGTAGGCCCATTAGGGGACATTAGGAATATTCTTTCGAATATTCCCTATGATTTGTCTTTTATTGCTTAGAAGGGGTTTGTCCCTTATATATATAGCGCAAAACAACCTTGTAAGCTATCTGGGCATTTTCCTAACTTATAACACTTGCTTACATAAACGATTGATATGATTATTGTTTAAGGGTTCGTCTTGACAAGATAAAGAAATCTTATCCTCTGTATTCTCCTTGTGTATCTTTTATTCTAGAGATTATTATACTTAGCTAAGATTTACCCCTTCCCTTTCTTTAATTGACTTATTAAAAAAGGTTTCAATATCTTTTGAGTCAAACAATTTGGCGCCGTCTGTGGGGATTTCTATAGCTGAGTTCTTAGTTTTGTCTAGATCCTTGAAAGAAATAATCACCTCTTCTTAGCATCGCAAAGGCCAACAATGGCAGGAAAGGGAGAAGCAAGATTAAAGGCAATAGTAGGTGTCACGAACAACCTCCTGAATTCCCTCAATGAAGCCGGTAAGGAAGACAACGAAAACGCAACGCCAAGTGCTACACCTGAGGGAGAGATCTCACCCCCCTCCCTGCACGAGGGCGTGACAGTCTCGCGTGAGAGGGAAACCTTAACATCCGCAGCAAGAGAAGCACCACCGGCTGTGAAAAGGCTATTAGAATAGTAGTTGACAAACACCTTGAGCAAAATACTCGACAAACCCGTTTAAAGGGATATCGAAGGCACAATACCCGCAGAAACCACAACTATTGCCGATGAGCCAGAAACTCCACGAACAGGTAACACTCATAATGTCATTGATGCAGGTAACAATGCACTTGCGACCATCTTAAAGAAAATGGAAGAGATGAAAAATGAGAACAAAACACTCCGCGATCAGATGAAGGAGCATCAGGAAAGGGTTGATAAAATACCGGGCGTTCCAAAGTTGCTACCAAAATGTGACATGGGACGATTCGTCGAACAGAAATACAGTGAAGGGGCGGCTCCCCACTCTATTCCGAAAACCTTCAAAATGCCGCCATATTTGAAAATATATGATGGCACCATGGACCCGGAAGATCACTTAATCCATTACGTTACTGCAGTAAAAGGTAACGATCTATCGAAAGAACAGGTGCCATCGATGCTGCTGAAAAAATTCAGCGAAACTCTGACCGGAGGAGCGTTGACATGATATTCCCAACTACCAGCACAATCGATATCAACGTTCAAAGAAATGAAAGATAAGTTCATCACCGCTCACGCGGGAGCAAAAAAGGTAGAGGCCGGGGTAAACGACATCTTCACCGTCAGGCAGACGACAGGCGAGGGACTTCGGAATTTCCTAGCCTGATTTAACAGGGTAAGAATGAGCCTACCAAACGTGTCAGAAGGGATGGCGGTAGCAGCCTTCCAAAATGGGTTAAACAGAAACAAGTCAAAAGCAACCAAAAAGCTCCTAAGTAGACTCATAAAGTACCCCCTCACCACGTGGGAAGAAATCCATAATGCCTATTGCGCCGAAGTAAGGGCAGACGAGGATGACCTAAACGGCCCGATCCAGCGGCTAACATCGGTCCAAACCGAAACAAGGAGAGATCGCCACAACGACGGCCGAAGGGACCAACTACCCCGTTTCAATCAATAAAGGCACCAGCCCTATATCCGGACATCCAACATACCTCCTCCACGACATGCAGACGCCGCACCTCGACACACCGCACCACCCCGAAACGAAAGAGGTATGCCTCCATTGTTATTTGATCATAACTTTTGTGTTTTTCTTTCAGAAATAGTGTAAGCACTGGAAAAGCTCGGCACAAAGGTGCAGTAGCCGTAAAAGATGAAGTCGGATCTGAGCACCCGAAGATCGAACGTTCTGTGTGAATTCCACCAAGAAAGGAGACACAAGACCGAAGTTGCATAGGTCTATGACAGGAAGTGGTAAGAATGCTAAACCATGGACACTTGAAGAACTGCTGAGCGATCGAGGACAGGTTAACTTCGCTCGTGGATGCGATCAACCTCAGGGACCTCCGAAACCACCGTCACCAGCTCGTACCATACAAATGATTATTGGCGGCGGTGACGATACAGTAATCAACCATGTGAAATTCACTACCACACACAAACTCAAACGGACAATCGCCCACGAACGGTATGACGACCTCGAAGAAAGTATCATCTTCGATAAGTCGGATACCAACAGTTTGTCTTTCCTCCTCGAAGATAGTATCATCTTCGATAAGTCAGATACCAATGGTTTGTCTTTCCCTCACTATGATACTTTGGTTATAACTTTACGCATCTCGGATACCGATGTAAAGAGAATAATGGTGGATGACAGAAGCGACACGTGTATTATTCACCCACTAATCCTCATACAGATGAGGCTCGAGGATAAAATAATACTGCATTGCATAACACTGACGGGTTTTAATAATGCAGTGGAATGAACCTCTGAAGAGATTGTGCTACCCGTTCTGGCAGGAAGAGTCACCCTGGAAACGACGTTCCACGTCATGAACCAGGAAATAACCTATAACACCATCATAGGGCGTCTATGGATACACCCCATGCGAGCCGTCCCGTCAAGTTTCTATAAAGTAATCAAATTTCCTACCCTATGGGGGATATTTAACATCCGAGGCGAGCAACGCACCGCCCAAGAATGCTACCGAATTGCCGAAGATTGCACACACACCCAACAACTAAAGGGGGAAAGTGTGGAAGCATAGCAATCAGCCATATTGGGAACCAAATCCGACATACAAATAGAGGCCATCAAAGACCCAGATGTCATAGAAGCTTGCAAGGCAACCGTAGAAGACCTCGACCCAGTTCAACTGGACAACACCGATAGCACGAAAAAGGCTTATATCGGACACAACCTCTCAAAACCAGGTAAGTACCATGAGTTCTTAACTAACAATGTCGATTTGTTTGCCTTTTCCCATTCAGATATGCTAGGAATCCCAAGGGACATTGCCACACACCGGCTGAATGTCGACCCTCTTTACCTGCCAGTACGACAAATGAGGAGAAAGTTCAATGTCACCATCAATGAGGTGGTCAATGAAGAAGTTGATAAGTTACTCTCTAATGGTTCCAAACGAGAATCAAAATATTCCCAATAGGTCGCCAATGTGGTCATGGTAAAAAAAAAGAACGGGAAATGGCGGATGCGTGTCGACTTCACTGACCTAAAAAAAGCATGCCCGAAAGATTCCTTTCCGTTACCACATATCGACCAGATCATCAATGCAACGGCAAGACACAAACTATTGAGCTTCTTAGACGCTTATTCTGGTTACAACCAAATTCTAATGGCTGAAGAAGACCAAGAAAAGACCACTTTCATCACTCACCGAGGAACGTACTGCTACAAAGTCATGTCGTTCGGACTCAAGAACAAATGAGCGACGTATCAAATGTTGGTCACCAAGATATTCAAAGAACAACTCGGTAAGACCATGGAGGTTTACATCGATGACATGCTAGTGAAGTCGAAAAAGAAAGAGGATCACGTTGGTCATCTGAAGGGAGCCTTCGAGATATTGAGGTAATACGGAATGAAACTGAATCCCGAAAAATGTGCCTTCGGCGTAACCTTAGGAAAGTTCCTTGGTTTTCTGGTGTCACAAAGGGGTATCGAAGTCAAACCGGATCAGATTAGAGCCATCGAATGAATACCGGAGACATTAACCAGCAAGAAACAGGTGCAGAAATTAACAGGACGAACCGCCCTGTCGAGGTTTATTTCACGATCGTCAGACAGATGCCATAAATTCTTCAATGTGCTAAGGAAAGACCACGGACTATAGTGGAATTCAGAATGCATCGACGTCTTGAGAAAGCTGAAAGCGTACCTATCCTCGCCACCACTACTCATCAAGGTAGACCCGAGTGAATGCTTACTGGTGTACCTAGTAGTCTCTGAAGTCGCAGTAAGTGCAGTCTTGATCCGTGAAAACAAAGGTACGCAATCTCCGATTTACTATATCAGAAAAACCTTAATTGATACCGAAAAAGGTACCCTCACCTTGAGAAACTAGCTCTGGCATTAGTCGTAGCTTCACGAAAGCTTAGACCATATTTTCAATGTCACCCCATAAAAGTGGTGACAACCTTCCCCCTCAGGGGCATCCTATACAAACCCAAACTATCGGGTAGGTTGGCCAAATGGGCCATAGAATTAAGCGAGCACGATGTAACATACTAACCGCGAACTGCTATTAAGTCGCAGGTGCTCGCCGATTTCGTCGCCGATTTTAGCGCGAAAATATTGCTTGAAGTGGAGCAGGAGGCGCTCCACACTTCCGCACATTTCGACCTCTGGGTCCTCTACACTGATAGTGCATCTAATGCATCGGGATCGGTACTGGGACTGGTCCTCGAGGTTCCTACGGGCGAAGTAATTTGCCAGTCCATACGATGCCCTGAGATGACTAATAACGAGGCCGAGTATGAAGCTGTGATTGCAGGATTGAAATTAGCCCTCAAATATGGGGCTCGACGACTCATCCTCCATTGCGATTCTCAACTCGTAGTGAACCAATTTACTGGGACTTTCCAAATCAAAGAACAGAGACTACAAAAGTACCAGTCAGAAATTCATAAACTACTGCTAGAGTTCGATGACTGCCGCCTCGACCAAATACCCAAGGCATAAAATATCGAAGCAGATGGTCTCGCCAAGCTAGCGACAACCACCAGAAATATCAACAAGGAAAACGTGGTCACTCTTCTCCATTCCGCAATAGACCAAGTCGAGGTACATTCTATAAACCTAACTTGGGACTGGCGCAACCGTATCGTAACATATTTGCAGGATGGAACACTCCCACAAGATAAGAAAGAAGCCAAAAAGCTCGAATACAGGGAGCCAGACACAACCTCGTAAACTGTGATCTTTATAAGAGAACGTTTGGCGGCCCCCCTGGCCAAGTGTCTTGGGCCAAATCAAACAAGATGAGTACTAGAAGAAGTACACGAGGGGCATTACGACGCCCATACAGAAAACCACACCCTCATTTTATGCCTCATCCGCGTCGGATACTACTAACCTACCATGAAAAAGGAAGTCGGGGATTACGTCAAGAAGTGTGAACAGTGTCAAAAGTACGCCCCTATGATACACCAAGCAGGAGAACTCCTACATTCCGTTACTTCGCCATGGCCATTCATAAAGTGGGGGATGGATATTGTCGGACCCCTCTCGGCAGGACGAGGTAAGGTACGCTTCCTTTTGGTTTTAACTGACTATTTTTTTAAATGGGTGGAAGCAGGTGCATACACTCAAATACGTGAGCAAGAAGCTATCACGTTCATATGGAAAAATATAATATGCCGCTTCGGCATCCCTAAAGAAATCAGCTGTGACAACGGACCCCAGTTCATCGGAAAGAAAATGACCGAGTTTTTCGAAAAATGGCACATCAAGCGAATACTCTCCACACCATACCATCCTGCCGGCAATGGCCAAGCCGAATCCTCCAATAAAGTGATATTGAATATATTGAAAAAGAAGCTCGAGGACACCAAAGGGCTATGGCCTGAACTACTACCAGAAGTACTATGGGCATACCGCACTACGCCAAAAACTAGCACAGGCGAGATGCCATATTCATTAGTCTATGGCACTGACACAGTTATACTCGTCGAAGTCGGAGAACCTAGCTTGAGATACTCCAACGAAAGTGGACCAAGCAACGACGAAAGTAGGCTACAAGATCTGGATGAAGTCGAAGAACGAAGGGATATGGCCCACGTAATAATGGTAGCCCAAAAGCAACACGTAGAAAGGTACTATAACAAGAAGGACAAAGTATGACCGCTCAAGGTCGGAGACTACATCCTCAAAGATAAAACACAAGCAGCGAAAGACCCTGATGAGGGAAAACTGGGAACAAACTGGGATGGACCATATAAAATCACGTCGGCAGCAAACAAAGGAGCATTCCAGTTAGAAACAATGGAAGGAAAACTACTCCAAAACAATTGGAATGTCGCCCATCTCAAATACTTCCACTTCTAAAAGGAGGCGCCACCTAATTCGTAATCTTTTTCCCTCATTCGGGTTTTGTCCTAATCGGGCTTTCTCGATGAGGTTTTTAATAAGGCGGCAAGGGGGACGTCTCGATGTTCGAAGTATTGTTCATTCCCCTGTTCGTCGACATGATCTCCAGGCCAAGTAATGAAGGGACTGGATGTGTGTTTCCTACAAGAATATAACCAAATCTCCATTGTATGTACAAAGTCGACATGTGTTTCCTATAAGAATATAATCAAATCTCTATTGTACGCATAAATTCGACATGTATTTCCTACGGGAATGTGATCAAACTTCCAATGTATGAGCGAAAATCCCAATGGCCAAGGCCATCGACGAAAATATGAGTTCGACTTCACTCAAACTATGACGAGACCCTACTTCGACGATAGTTCGAAGATAATATCCCAATGGCCAGGGCTATCGACGAAAATATGAGTTTGAATTAACTCGAACTATGACATGATCCTACTTCGACGGCAGTTCGAAGGTAACATTCCAATGGCCAAGGCCATCGACGAAAATATGAGTTCGACTTCACTCGAACTATGATGGGACCCTACTTCGACGACAGTTCGAAGGTGACATCCCAATGGCCAAGGCCATCGACAAAAATATGAGTTCAACTTCACTCGAACTACGACGGGATCCTACTTCAACGACAGTTCGAAAGTAACATCCCAATAGCCAAGGCCATCTATGGAAAGTCGATATGTGTTTCCTACAAGAATATAACCAAATCTCCATTGTATGTACAAAGTCGACATGTGTTTCCTACAAGAATATAATCAAATCTCTATTGTATGCATAAATTCGACATGTATTTCCTACGGGAATATGATCAAACCTTCAATGTATGAGCGAAAATCCCAATGGCCAAGGCCATCAATGAAAATATGAGTTCGACTTCACTCGAACTACGACGGGACCCTATTTCGACGACAGTTCGAAGATAACATCCCAATGGCCAAGGATATCGATGAAAATATGAGTTCGAATTCACTCGAACTACGACGAGATCCTACTTCGATGACAGTTAGAAGGTAACATTCCAATGGCCAAGGCCATCGACGAAAATATGAGTTCGACTTCACTCGAACTACGATGGGACCCTACTTTGACGATAGTTCAAAGGTAACATCCCAATGGCCAAGGCCATATGAGTTCAACTTCACTCGAACTACGACGGGATCCTACTTCAACGACAGTTTGAAAGTAACATCCCAATGGCCAAGGCCATCGATGAAAATATGAGTTCAACTTCACTCAAACTACAACGGGATCCTACGTCAACGACAATTCGAAAGTAATATCCCAATGGCCAAGGCTATCGACGAAAATATGAGTTCGACTTCACTCGAACTATGACGGGAGTTCGAAGGTAACATCCCAATGGCCAAGTCCATCGACGAAAATATGAGTTCGACTTCACTCAAACTACGATGGGATCCTACTTCGACGATAGGTCGAAGGTAACATCCCAATGGCCAAGGCCATCGACGAAAATATGAGTTCGATTTCACCGAACTACGATGGGATCCTACTTAGACGACAGTTCGAAGGTAACATCCCAATGGTCAAGGCCATCGACAAAAATATGAGTTTGACCTCATTCGAACTGCGATGGGATCCTACTTCGACGCCAGTTCGAAATTAACATCCCAATGGCCAAGGCCATCGACGAAAATGCAAGTTCAACTTCACTCGAACTACAACGAGATCCCATTTCGACGACCATTCGAAAGTAGCATCTCAGAGGCTAAAGCCACTGCCAAAAGAAAAAGGGATCGACCTCACCCAAAGCAAAATCGGCTAAATAGTTCGACAAGTACCCTGGATACTATAGTTATTACAAAGATCATCACCAAATCGAAAAAACAAATTCTACTTTACCTCAAAATGTTACTTACACCTATCTTTACAACGGGCTCAAGCATGCCCTTACAAAAGTCCCAAAGCAAAAAGTAAGTACAAACAAAAATTTACACATCATCCCCGGTTGGATATGCATCTTCATACCAGGAGTCAGAAGCAAGATGGTTCGCATCATCAGAGTTGATGTCATCCCCATCAAGTGTAAGAGGGTTGTACCCGTATGCCTCACAAGCTGCACGAGATTTGGCACACACGCCCTGAAGTTCTGCTTCAGATGCCTTTCCCCCAGCATAAAAATCCTTGTACACGTCAAGCAAGGCCTCGTCATGCACCCACAACTCATATAAGCGATGAGGCACGACCAGATCAGCTGAGGCATGAGACGTAGAAGGTTGTGAGCGTCAACTCGCATCCTCCGTTCTCAGCTAGGCCACTTGCCCATTCAACACAGATAGCTCCGCTTCCAACTCCTTAACACGCCCCTCAAGCCCCGCTACCTTAATCTTAGATGCCTCCTTCTCCTCGGTTAGCTCTGACCTACAAATATGGAGGGTATTCTCCAAGGACGCCATTCCAGAAATAGCATTCGCCAGCTTATCAGCACCAACACTCAGTTCGCCCTTAAGCCTCTAAATCTCCACCGCCTTCGTACCCAATTCAGCGGTCAAACTGGCCACCTTTGCTTGCAAGTCGGCATTCTCGGCCGTCACCCCCCTGCTTAACTCAAACTCATCCTCCTTCACCTTAAGGGAGGCCTCAAGTTCACTGTTGCGTGTGACAGCCTTCATAAGCTCCTCATCTCGCTCCCTCAACTCCTCGACCTTGCACGCCAGTTGGTCCTCCCTCTGTTTGAGTCCCTTGCTGAATAATTAAAAATCAGGGTCGTGATTATAAATGTCGGCCATTGCACGATGCTTAGCACGATACTGTTGATATTTGGAAGACATCTTCCCATAGATGGTCGTCCTCTTTCTTTCCCGCGCTCGTGCTCGGTCTCCATGATATGGGTCTAGCACAAAAAGAAAGAAGTTAAGGCAAGAAGACAAGTCGACAATAACAACGCAATCCCAGTGACAAAAAGGAAAAGAAAGATACCTACCCGCAAGGCCATGACGGCGACGTTCTGAGACAACTCCACGTTGCACATCTCTCTAAGCACCTCACTCTCAGGGGCAACATATAGAGGGGCTAAAACAGATGCCATTTGATCGCAGTTCGACAACAGGTTGTAGTCCCCCGAGACAACTATGTGACAATCAGTCCCTTCCACTCTGACCTCCATGTGAGTATGGCGACCCACAAACTCGCAAACGTCCTCCGGGTCGACATCTGAACTCGAGCCTTTGCCTTAGACACGCCGGCCTCCTCCAACGTTTGATGATGCGCCACCCTCAACAGAGCGCACGGAGCCAGCCCCCGAGTAAATCCATTCTGTTTGGGGAGACCTCCCCGCTAAGATGGAGTCGGCCATAAATGTGGGTACAGGTGCCGTCTGCGACGCCCTACTTCTACCGGCGTCCACAGCCACATCCTTCCCAATCTCTATTCTCCTCCTTTTTCTCAGTAATGACTCATCCCCGTTAGAGGATTCGTCCAAGAGGTGAAGGGTTGGTAAGGAAGAAGCCTCCTCCCTCACGACCATATCCCGAGAGGGACCTTCCATTTGAATCGGTTGAGGACAACCCCCTCGAACAGATTCAATCAAAGTAAACTGCATTCCTACTACAGTGACAGCCTGTCGGAATATAGGGACTAGTGCCCTCCGCTTGGAAGCTCCTCGACCTGTCGTCATGAAGAGTTGTATCAATAGACGATGATGTATAACCGACAAATGATTCAAGGGAAAATGTTTACCAGATGAAACTCTCGGGCCGTAAAGTTTTACGAAGGCGGACCAATCTCGGGTCTCCGCTGCATGGGGCAATAGACGGGCTACCCAATCCCTTATACCCACAATAGGGTAGGGTGGACGTCTCATAGATGCAAACAAGAAACAAACAAATCATATGATAAACGAAGAAGAAAAGAAAGAGTGAAATAAGTGGCGACACTTATGAGTCTCGTTCCACCGCTCCGGGAACCTGGCGGGTTCAGAAACAATGTGTTCAGTTTTGACAAAGGACTTGCTCGGTCGTCGGTCCCAACCACCAGCCCTTTTGTTCCACGATGTCTCAAATGCACCATAGTGCCCCTATGGAAGCTGGGCGAGAACAGGTGCAAGAGGTGGTGGATAGTAACCTCGCATCCTGCCAACTCCGTATACTTTGTCAATAGGAGGAGTATCTTAAGCATGTATGGTAAGAGTTGCGCTGGGCAAACTTGGTAGAATCTACAGAACTCCTCCACTAATGGAAGAAGGGGGAAAGAATGACCAATCGCGAAAGGGTACTCGTAAAAAGCGCAGTACCCAGGTCTATGGACTTCCACGAAATCCCTTCCCTTCCCGCTGGGACCATGTCAACATGAGCGGGGATGTTATACTTTGTGCGGAGAGCGTCAATATGAATTTGTTCCGTTTTAGATAGCACGGGGGTAGGAGTAGGAGCAGGATCCTTGAGGAAGTCATTTCGAGACATGGGGTGCCTCGACAACAACTCCTCCACCGTGGGAAAACTATCCCCCTCTCCCGCCATCATATCCTCCCCGCCGGAAGGGGGCACCACAGATAACGGGGCGGCCTCAGAAACCCCTTCACGAGATCAATGTGTTCTTGGCATTCCTTTTGATGAAAAAGGTGTTAGAACAACAAAGAAGGTTATGAACGAAGAATGGGAGAAGAAGAAGCAGAAGGTTGTTAGAACGAACTCGGGAGGGATGAGAAAGGCTAACCGAAAATGAAATGGGCAAAAGTTTTTGAAAAAACAAACCCTCCACCTATTTATAGGATTGGGTGGCGCCAGAATCGAAACGGAAGGTTGCAGAGTGGCAACAAAATCGAAGCGACAAGCCATCAACCCCTGTCTCGAAAGCATGTATAATGATGACGCATGTGGAGATGATGTCATTTCCAGGTAAAATACACTATCCAGTGTCTTGTTGAGCACACTGACCGCCCATTATTGGCTAAGCCGTGACGCTTCATGAGACCAAATTTCTCCATAAGAGCGAGTGGTGTCCTCTCATCGAGGATTCACCAAGTTGCAACCTCGACAAGCAGAGGGACTAACTATATGGGTCCAAATTTGAACAACCACGACCGTTGATGAGTACGACAAATGACGAGATCCTCATAGCTCGACATCCTGCAGGGGACGACCTACAGGCGAACAAGAGACTGTACGATTTTTGCAGCAGTGTAGGCCCATTAGGGGACATTAGGAATATTCTTTCGAATATTCCCTATGATTTGTCTTTTAGGGCTTAGAAGGGGTTTGTCCCTTACATATAGAGTGCAAACAACCTTGTAAGCTCTCTGGGCATTTTTCTGACTTATAACACTTGCTATAACACTTGCTTACATAAACGATTGATATGATTATTGTTTAAGGGTTCGTCTTGACAAGATAAAGAAATCTTATTCTCTGTATTCTCCTTGTGTATCTTTTGTTCTAGAGATTATTATACTTAGCTAAGGTTTACCCCTTCTCTTTCTTTAATCGATTTATTCAAAAATGTTTCAATAGCTTTTGAGTCTAACACGAATCCCCTACCAAACATTTTATTTTAATTTTTTTCTTTCGATCTCTAGTAACGTAACTTTTCGTTTTATTCATTAAATCACTAAACAATCAATTTCCAACTTCCTAGTTTCCACACGCCTGGAGTTTACTCCATTTCCTCATTCTGAAATGGTGCACTTATCTTCCCAAAATTCTAGATCTGCCTCTATCTAATATTCTTAATCATAAGAATATTTGTTTAAACTATTCTTTTCTCCCTCTTAAACTCTAACATTGACCTATTACTACTTTTTGTTTAGCTAACCAGGTATACAAAGTTCACTAACTCAAATTTATCAAATTCATAATGATCGATAGGCCAGCTAAAGAGGATAAAACTCTCCTTGTCAAGAAAAGTTCTTCATTCTCTGGGCTCGCGCCTGACTCGCCTAAAATTTTACTAAATAGCGTTCTCCTGGTCCGAAAATTATACTATGCAAATAGAGTAAAAATATTTTTTTTTATTATACATGAGCTGTTGAATCCTCTTGAAATAAAGAAAAATTCAAGTATAAGAATAAAGGAGGTTAAAAATTGCTCTAGGTTATAAGTTCAAATTCTAACTGTGATATTCTAGATTTTTTTCCCCCCGAATTCCCTTATATAAATTTGTGATTCCGCTATTACTAATACTCAATATGATAATATGTCACTAATATTAAATCTACATGTAAACGTGAAACATTAAAAATGTTTCAATTCTTTTCAATAGTTACGTCAAATTATGAATTTTAAACCATTTAAATATAATATCATGGATCTTGCTCATATCTGATCTATATTGTTTCCACCATTTTTAAAGAGTTGACTTGCTGCGATTATCTCATAAATATATGCTACTGCGCTAGCAATTGAAACCATGGGTTCTGACTTTTTTTATAAATAAAAAAAGAAGAAAAGAAATTAAAACGTATATAGAAGTCAGCCCTTTTAAAAGTCAACTCAAGTTACATTGCTCGCGCGCTCTGTTTTTTTGGAGTTATCCCAGAACTCTATGATTAATCACTAGTCCTATCTTTTTTCAAAAAAATTAAAATTTGTTATAAATAGTATTTTATTTATGGTGAATATTCATATATTAGAGAAATTTTAGAGTTTGTTACTTGGCGGCTAAGTCACTTTTTCCCTAAATATAGAGGGGTTATATTTCATTGTAAATCATCCCAAATCAATAAGAATTCTCCCTCAGACTTTTCTCTGCAATAATCTTCTTCTTCTTTTATCGTTTTATAACACGTTATCAGCACGAGACTTGTAGATAATATTGAGCATAATGGTTGTCAATTTTTTCATGAACTTCCTTCAGGATTAAATTCTGTATTTAAGGGCGTATTTTACTTTATTTTTCTCTTTCAAATTCTTGAAATTCTGTAAATTGATTTTAAATACAAGCAAAGATAATAAACTTTGATTATAACTCTAATGGAGTTTGTAAGAAATTATAACCACCCAAAGTGGTAAAGATTTCTATGTCTTGTCATGATCAAATTCATGTATGATTATGAGCACAAGAAGTGCAAACCCATCCCATTGAATTTCTATGTCTTGCCATGATCAATATATGATTAGTCTGAAAGAAGATAAAATTATTACCGCGAAGATATCATTGGATGTGGTCGTAGCAATAGACGGAATTATAAACGCCATCATTGTGGTAATGCGAATAATAAGGATTCTCAAAATAATCCTTCATTATGTGAAAGTAATGTTTGTCATCGATCTGACATGAGATTTTGTAAAGCACATATAGATGATTATGGTCCATTCATGATGTGAATGTGGCAACATCTGATTTATGAATACATATTGATTTTTGCAAGAAAATGAACGTGCTAGTGGTAGTGGATATACCACATTAATATCTAGAAAGAGGTTTGAGAATAAGAAAATAATTTCAATATTATGGTATGAACGGTCATTAATCATATACCTATTGTGCTATGCCAAAATATTTTGGTAATGTAATTATTAACGATAAGAGTAATGCAAGAATCAGATCTTGCATATAATTTTGACCATGATCATAATGATATAACTTTCTCTTTCAAAGAGATATTCACCATATGGATTTTGATGAATATGTGGTAATACCAAATTAATCGAGAGCTCTGGAAGAGCCAATTATTATTGTTTTGGAGGAATAAAATTAATTATCAATAAGGCATTGTGTTGTAGTAAGTCTCAAAGAAACTTATTGAGTTTCTAAAGTATTCATGAAATCGGTTGGTTATATTGAGACTATAAAGAATCACAAGATTTAACATCTTTATATTACTACATCTGTAGCGGGGTAATATGTATATAAAACTACCCGCTTTATTTCCTGATTTGTACTACACAAATAAAGAATATGGTGAAATTACATGACGAAGTAAACTGGATGTTTATTGATATAAAAACTTATATCATAATAAACTTGGAATTTATTGATAATTGCACACGTCATCGTGTAAACCTGAAATATATTAATATTGATAATTTATCCAGTTGCCATAATTGGTTTAACCATATTAATTTAAGTATGATGTGCAAAAAAAAAAAGAATTCACATGGGTAAACATTAAAGAACTAGAAAGTTCTTTATGAATTCTCTTATGTTGCTTGTTCTCATTAAATAATAGACCAACTAAAATTGGGATTGAATCCATGAATGCTAGAAATATCAAAGATGAATATGGGCTCATTCACCTGCCATGTATACCACATAAGATGTATCTATGAGATGGTTGCATGTGCGATTATTATTAACCCACAACCTGATGTTTGCGAGGTAACTTTCTCAATAATTTAAGTTAGAGCATAATTTACAGATTCTCTATTCAAGACAGTTCATTTTGATAAGTTGGTTTATATCACAGTTGATTTAGCAAAATAATTTATTGAGTGCCTCCGCTTAATATTTAAGTTATTGCTTATGAGAACAAAGTTATCTATATCAGTTTGATATATATTATATACGAAATTATATTACATTCTCCGCCCACAAATGGTTCAGGGTCAAGAATCAATGTCACAACTTGGTTCGCCCTCCGTGAACCATCGGAACAACACCTAGCCTCTACGAATAGGTAAGTCTAAAATGCAGAAAATAAACCAAACTTGCGGAAGAAGAGGAAAACAATTTAAAGCGGAAATAAAGTAATAAAACAGCGTTTAAAAGTGCCGCTCGGCAAACACAATATTTTACTCTCAAACCTAATACATATTCCCAAAACCCGGAAACCCATGATTCACAATCTAAGGATCACTACGCCGTGCTCTAACTCCAGAATAGTCTAAACAAAAATAAATACAGAAGGGCTATAACTATAAGAGAGAGTGGAGAGAGACACTTCGGTCTGCGGACGCGGCAGATACACCTCGAAGTCTCCGAACGGTCTCCTCGCCTCAAGGATGGTAAATCTGAGTCGGAGTACCTGGATCTGCACATGAAAAACATACGCAGAAAGGGCATAAGTACACCACAGCGGTACTCAGTAAGTGTCAAGCCTAACCTCGGTCGGGTAGTGACGAGGAAGGTCAGGGACCTACTGAGATAAAATAAAAATATAAGATATGACAGTATAAGATAAGCAGTATAGTCGAAAACTAACACTAAGAATTTAATACAGGAAAACAAGGAATTCAATAACTGAAACAGAGGCAAAAACAATCACAAGAAAATAATCGGGGATCTCTCAGTATCCCGAGGATCTCTTAGTACCCTCAATATATGACAGGGATCTCTTGGTATCCCGAGGATCTCTCGGTATCCTCAATATATGCTAGGGATCTCTTGGTATCCGGAGGATCTCTCGGTATCCTCAATATATGCTAGGGATCTCTTGGTATCCCGAGGATCTCTTGGTATCCTCAATATACGTGCCAGGGATCTCTCGGTATCCCGTACCTCAGTTCAAATCATAAATACGTACAGGGGATCTCCCGGGATGCCATCCCATAGTCCCAAAGTAAAACACACAACAACAACACAAGAATACTCAATTAAGCTCAATTTCGTATCAAGTAAACAGGTAATTCTTATCTAACATGATTCACATAATTCAATTAAGGCAGTTTAATTAAATAAACAGTTAAGTCAATTAGACATGTTTTTTCTAAGCTAACAGTTGGTTTAAATTGCAAGTAAAATGAAACAGGAAAAAGGAACACAATTGAAATTACTTAAAGAAAACTGAATTTTCAACAATTAGCTCAAGTACGCACTTTTCACCTCACGTACAAGGCATTTCAAATATCAAATATACCAAATCCTAAGGGGAAGGTACCCCACACAAGGTTAGGCAAGCCACTTACCTCAAACCAGCTCAAAATCAACTCGAAATCACGGTCTTGCCATGAGTATTCGACTCCAAATGACCCAAATCTATTCAATTCAATTGCATAATATAAATAACACTTCAAGTAACTGATTCTACAATTAAATTCTAAGTCAATACACGAAATTGGGTAAAATGACCAAAATGCCCCTCGGGCCCACGTCTCGGAATCGGGTAAAATTTATATTTTCGGAATCCTCATACTCTCATGAGTTCATGCATACCAAAATTATCCAAATCTAAAGTCAAATTCCCAATCAAAAGTCGAATTTTAGGTCTAAGAACTTTCTTCCAACTATTCCCCAATTTTCATCTCCAATCCGAAATTAAATGGTGAAACTAACTATAGATTGATGAAATATAACTAGAAAGGGTTAAAGAATTTTTACCCACTGATCTCATCTTCAATTTCCTCTTAAAATTGCCCTCTCCCGAGCTCCAAATCGAATTTCCAACTTTTGAAACTAAACCCTCGAAATTTCATATTTTTGCCCAGCTGTTACCGCATCTGCGGTCCCGCTTTTGCGGAACAATGGTCGCATCTGTAACTTCTCACTTAAATCCCATCTTCCGCATCTACGGTTAACTCTTAGCAAATGCGGGGCTGCTTCTGCGGTGAAACTTCCGCTTCTGTAGTCCCTGCTGGCTTCTCCCTTTTTTCGATTCTGCGGTCTCTCTGCCGCTTCTGCGGCTCCGCACCTGCGGAACCCAAACCGCAGGTGTGGTTATGACAGAAAACCAGCTGAAGCCGCAACTCCAAACTTCAAAATCCTTCCGTCAACCATCCGAAATCATTCCGAGGCCCCCAGAACCTCAACCAAAGGCATCAACAAGTCCAATACCGCTGTCCAAACTTATACCAATCCTTAAAATACCTAAAACAACATCGAAACAATGAATCAACCACAGATTCAAGCCTAAGAACTCCACGACTCTAGAAATACGCTTTCGATGAAAAAGTCTATCAAACCTCGTCCGAATGACCTGAAATTTTGCACACACATCACATTCAACACTACGGAGCTACTCCAACTTCCGAAGTTCCATTCCGACCTCAGATCAAAATCTCACTATCGAACCGGAAACTTCAAAATTCGACCTTCCGTCATTTCAAGCCTAAATTAGCTACGGACCTCCAAAACACAATCCGAACACGCCCCTAAGCCCGAAATTACCCAACGGAGCTAACAGAACCCTCAGATTTCCATTCCGAGGCCGTCTTCACAGTGTTCCGACTACGGTCAACTTTCCAACACTTAAGCTCTCATTTAGGGACTAAGTGTCCCAAAACTCTCCGAAACTCAAAATCGAACATCCCGATAAATCAAAATAGCAGAAATAAACTCGGGGAAAGCAGTTAATAGGGGATTGGGGTGTAAATTGTTAAGGCAACTGGCCGGGTCGTCACATCCTCCTACACTTAAACATTCGTTCGTCCTCGAACGAGAATAGAGACATACCTGAAGTAGTGAAAAGATGAGGGTAACGGCTGCGCATATCATGCTCGGTCTCTCAAGTCGCCTATTCAATCGGCTGACCCCGCCACTGAACCTTTACCGATGCAATATTCTTTGACCTTAGCTTTCTAACCTGCCTGTCCAATATTGCCACTGGCTCATCAATATAAGATAGATCCTTGTCCAACTAGACCGAACTGAAATCCAACACGTGCGACAGATCGCCGTGATACCTCCGGAGCATCGAGATATGAAATACCAGATGAACTCCTTCCAAGCTGGAAGGTAAGGCAAGCTCATAAGCAACCTCTCCAACACGCCTCAATATCTCAAAAGGGACAATAAACCTCAGACTCAACTTCCCTTTCTTCCCAAATCTCATAAGGCCCTTCGTAGGCGAAACCCGAAGCAGAACCCGCTCTCCAACCATATAGGAAACATCACGAACCTTCCGGTCCGCCTAGCTCTTCTGTCTAGACTAGGCTGTACGAAGTTTATCCTGAATCACCTTAACCTTATCCAAAACATCTTGAACCAAGTCTGTGCCCAGTAATCTAGCCTCACCATGCTCAAACCAACCCACCGGGGATCTACACCGTCTCCTATATAGAGCCTCATACATTACCATCTGAATGCTGGACTGATAACTATTGTTGTAAGCAAACTCCGCCAATGACAAGAACTGATCCCAAGACCCTCCAAACTCAATCACACATGCACAGAGCATATCCTCAAGAATCTAAATAGTGCGCTCGGACTGTCCGTCCATCTGAGGGTGAAATGTTGTAGTCAACTCCACCCGAGTACCCAACTCATGCTGAACGGCTCTCCAGAATCGTGATGTAAATTGAGTACCTCTATCTGAAATGATGGAAACTAGAATACCATGCAGGCGAACAATCTCCTGGATATAGATCTCCACCGGCCGCTCCGAAGAATAAGTAGTACACACAGGAATGAAGTGAGCGGACTTGGTCAGCCTATCTATAATCACCCAAATAGCATCTAACTTTCTCAAAGTCCGTGGGAGCCTAACTACAAAGTCCATGGTGATCTACTCCCACTTCCACTCCGGAATCTCTATCTGCTGAAGCAATCCACCTGGTCTTTGGTGCTCATACTTCACCTGCTGACAGTTGAGGCACCAAGCTACAAATCCAACTATGTCCTTCTTCATCCGCCTCTACCAGTAGTGATGCCTCAAATCCTGATACATCTTCGTGGCACCCGGATGAATGGAATACCGCGAACTATGGGCCTCCTTCAGAATCAACTCCCGAAGCCCATCAATATTGGGTACACAAATCTGACCCTGCATCCTAAATACACCGTCATCACCAATAGTCACATCTCTGTCATCACCGTGCTGAACCTTGTCCTTGAGGACAAGCAAATGAGGGTCATCATACTGACGCTCCCTAATACGATCAAATAAGGAAGACCGAGAAACCACAAAAGCTAGAACCCGACTGAGCTCCGAAATATCCAATCTCACAAACTGGCTGGCTAAGGCCTGAACATCCATCGCCATAGGCCTCTCCGATGCTGGTAAATAAGCCAAACTCCTCAAACTCTCTGCCCGGTGAGTCAAGGCATCGTCCACCACATTGGCCTTGCCCAGGTGATACAAAATAGTGATATCATAGTCTTTCAGTAACTCTAACCACCTCCTCTAGCACAAATTTAGATCCTTTTGCTTGAACAAGTGCTTCAAGCTCCGATGGTCAGTATAAATCTTACAAGGAACCCCGTATAAGTAATGGTGCCAAATTTTCAGGGCATGAACAATGGCAACTAACTCAAGGTCGTGGACATGGTAATTCTTCTCATGTACCTTCAACTGTTTGGACGCGTAGGCAATCACCATATCGTCCTGCATCAACACCGCTCTGAGGCCAATCCTCGAGGCATCACAATAGACCATATAAGACCCCGAACCTGTAGGCATATCAAAATTGGGGCTGTAGTCAAAACTGTCTTGAGCTTATGAAAGCTCGCTTCACACTCCTCCGTCCACTGGAACGGATCACCCTTCTGGGTCAGTCTGGTCATAGGGGCTGCAATCAATGAAAACCCCTCAATAAAATGGCGGTAGTAACCCGCCAAGCCAAGAAAACTGCGTATCTCTGTAGCTGATGATGGTCTGGGCCAACTCTGCACGACCTCTATTTTCTTCGGATGACCTGAATACCCTCACTCGACACCATGTGGCCTAGGAATGCCACTGAATCCAACTAAAACTCACATTTTGAGAACTTAGCATATAACTTCTTTTCTCTTAGAGTCTGAAGCACAGTCCTCAGGTGCTGCTCATGATCTTCCCGACTCTGGGAATACACCAGAATATCATCAATAAAGACAATGATGAACAAGTCAAGATACAACCAAAACACACTATGCATCAAGTGCATAAAAGCTGCTGGGGCATTGGTCAGCCCAAATGACATGACAAGGAACTCGTAATGACCATATTGAGTCCTGAAAGTAGTCTTCGGGATATCTGGCTCCCGAATCTTCAACTGATGGTAACCTGAGCCTGAGCACAAGTCAATCTTAGAAAACACCTATGCGCCCTGAAGCTGGTCAACAGATCATCAATACGAGGCAAATGATAACGGTTTTTAACTGTGACTTTGTTCAACTAGCGATAATCAATACACATGCGCATAGAACCATCCTTTTTCTTCACAAACAAGACAGGTGCACCCCAAGGTGATACACTAGTCCGAATAAAACCGTTATCAAGCAATTCCTGTAACTGATCATTCATCTCCTTTAACTCAGGAAGAGCCATACGATACAGAGGAATAGAAATGGGATGAGTGCCCGGCAATAGATCAATGCCAAAATCAATATCTCTATCAGGCGGCATGCCTGGAAGATCAGCTGGAAACACATCAGGAAAATCCCGTACTACTGGAACTGAATCAACCGAAGGGGTATCAATACTAACATCTCTCACATAGGCTAAATATGCGTCACACCCCTTCTCAACCATATGTTGAGCTTTAAGAAAAGAAATAACTCTACTGGGAGTGTAATCTAAAGTACCCCTCCACTCAACACGCGGTACACCTAGCATAGCCAGCATCACGGTTTTGGCGTGACAGTCAAGAATAGAATAATTGGGCGACAACCAGTCCATGACCAAGATAATATTAAAATCTACCATACTGAGCAACAATAAATCGGCTCTGGTCTCAAAACCACTAAGAGCAACCAAACACGACCGATAAATGCGGTCCACAATAAGAGAATCTCCCACAAGAGGAGAAACATAAACAGGGGAACTCAAAGAATCCTGAGATACACCCAAATGCGGAGCAAAATAAGAAGACACATAAGAATAAGTGGAGCCTAGATTGAATATAACCGATGCATCTCTGTGACAAACTAATATAATACCTGTGATGACAGAATCAGAGGCAACAGCCTCGGTATGGGCAGGAAGGGCATAGTATCTGGCCTGGCCTCCCCCTATAGGGTGACCTCTACCTCCCCGACCTCCACCTCTGGCTGGCTGAGCAGGTGGGGTAGCAACTGGAGCTGTAACCATAGCCTGAGAACTCTGCGGGGTGCGCTGTGGCTGAGAAGTCTGTGGAGGTGCACTCCTCCCAAGTCTAGGGCAATCCCTCACCACATGGTGTGAGTAACCACACTCAAAGAAAGCTCTGGGAGGACGTTGTTCCTGTGACTGGCTCAGGCTAGGTTTGCTGGACTGGCCTCTGAAAGCACCCCGCGCAGGAGTCACGCTAGATACCGGAGGTGCATAATAAGGCCCCTGAGGTCTAGGAGGAGTTGGAATACTACTGGCTACTGGAAGAGCTGAATGAATAGGGCGACTCATATAACCCCTACCATGACGACCAGCTGCTGGGGCACGGGCACCAGAAAAATAGCCCGACTCTCGAGACCTCTTGGCCTCCCTCTCTTCTCTCTCCCTAGCATGCATACCCTCAATCCTCCTAGCAATGCTCACCACCTACTGATAAGAAATATCTATCTCCAACTGACGAGCCATGCTAGACCTGCTGGGAATAAGGCCCTCAATAAACCGGTGAACCCGCTCGTGAACTGTAGAAACTAAGGCTGGGGCATGTCTAGCCAAACTAGTGTAATAGACAGCATACTCAGAGATAGCCATAGCACCCTAGCGCAAATGCTCAAACTCTGCGCGCCACGCGTCCCTGAGGCTCTAAGGAACATACTCCCTTAGGAACAGATCTAAAAACTGAGTCCAAGTCAGTGAAGCAGCCTCATCCGGACTGTCTAACTCATAGGTGCGCTACCACTCATAGGCGGCCCCTCGAAGCTAGAAAGTAGTGAAAGACACCTCGCTCGATCCTAATATACCCATTGTACGGAGAATGCAGTAACACTCATCTAGAAATCCCAGAGCATCATCCGATGCTAGACCACTGAATACAGGAGGATTGTACTTCTTGAACCTCTCAAGCTTCAGCTGCTCATCCTCGAAAATCGCTACCCTGTCCTCGGGCTGATCTCGGATTGCAGGTTGTACAGGAATAATCTTAGGGACCTGCCCAACATGCACTCGGTGCTCAAGAGTGCGGGCGGAGGGAGTGTGTGCTCCTCCCCTAGCCTGAGATGTAGCTGCAGCAAGGGGAAGCAACCCTACCTGAGCCAAAGTGGTGTACATGCTCATGAACTGTGTCAGAGTCTCCTGAAGTGCTGGAGTAGTAGTAGGCGTAGGCGTATCAGGTGCCTGAACTCCGACTGGAACTGTTGGTGACACCTCGGTGGTAGCTCGCGCAGGTGCTCTAGCTGCACCATATGCGTGTCCTCGGCCTCTACCCCGGCCCCTACCTCTGACAGGTGCAGTAGGGGGCGCGGGTGCCTGATCATCTCGGGTAGTGCATGTCCTAACCATCTGTGAGAGAATAGAAGACAGAAGTTTAGAATTGTGATATCAAAATATTGCACGAAAAGGAGATCAAATGAAGTGGAATTTTCCTAACAGTTACATAGTTTCTCATAGATAAGTACAGACTTCTCCGTATCAATAAGCGAGACTCTAATAAACCGGCTTGTGATTCATGACTCCTATAAACCTAGAGCTCTGATACCAAATTGTCACAACCCGTTTTGCCCTCCGTGAACCATTGTGACGGCACCTAGCCTCTACGACTAAGTAAGCCTAAAATGCGGAAGAAGAGAAAAACAGTTTAAAGCAGAACTAAGGTAATAAAACAACGTTAAAAAGTGCCGCTCGGCATACACAATATTTAACTCTCAAAACTAATACATATGCCCAAAATCCGGAAACCTATGAATCACAAGCTAACGATCACTACGCAGTGCTCTAACTCCAGAATAGTCTAAACAAAAATAAATATAGAAGGGTTGTAACTATAAGAGAGAGTGGAGAGAGACTCCTCGGTCTGCGGACGCAGCAAATATACCTCAAAGTCTCCGAACAGTCGCCTCACCTCAAGGATGGTAAATCTGAGTCGGAGTACCTGGATCTGCACATGAAAAACATGCGCAGAAAGGCATGAGAACACCACAGCGGTACTTAGTAAGTGCCAAGCCTAACCTCGGTCGGGTAGTAATGAAGAAGGTCCGGGCCCTAATAAGATAAAATAAAAATATAAGATATGACAGTATAAGATAAGCAGTACATTCGAAAACTAACATTAAGAATGTAATACAGGAAAACAAGGAATTTAATAACTAAAACAGAGGTAAAAACAATCACAAGGAAATAACCGGGGATCTCTCAGTATCCCGAGGATCTCTTAGTACCTTCAATATATGCTAGGGATCTCTTGATATCCCAAGGATCTCTCGGTATCCTCAATATATGCTAGAGATCTCTTGGTATCCGGAGGATCTCTCGGTATCCTCAATATATGCTAGGGATCTCTTGGTATCCCGAGGATCTCTTGGTATCCTCAATATACGTGTCAGGGATCTCTCAGTATCCCACACCTTAGTTCAAATCATAAATACGTACAGGGAATCTCCCAGGATGCCATCCCATAGTCCCAAAGTAAAACACACAACAACAACAAAAGAATGCTCAATAAAGCTCAATTTCGTATCAAGTAAACAGGTAATTTTAATCTAACATGCTTCACATAATTCAATTAAGGCAGTTTAATCAAATAAATAGTAAAGTCAATTAGACATGCTTTTTCTAAGCTAAGGGGAAGGTCCTCCCACACAAGGTTAGGCAAGCCACTTACTTCGAACTAGCTCAAAATCAACTCGAAATCACGTTCTTGCCGCAAGTATTCGACTCCAAATGGCCCAAATCTATTCAATTCAATTTCATAATGTAAATAACACTTTAAGTAACTGATTTTACAATTACATTTTAAGCTAATACACAAAATTAGGTAAAATGACCAAAATGTCCCTCGGGTCCACATCTTGGAATCGGGTAAAATTTATATTTTTGGAATCCTCATACTCTCACGAGTTCATGCATACCAAAATTATCCAAATCTAAGGTCAATTACCAATCAAAAGTCGAATTTTAGGTCTAAGAACGTTTTTCCAACTTTTCCCCAATTTTCATCTCCAATCCGAAATTAAATGGTAAAACTAACTATAGACTGATGGAATATAACTAGAAAGGGTTAAAGAATTGTTACCCATGGATCTCCTCTTCAATTTCCTTTCAAAATCGCCCTCTCCCGAGCTCCAAATCGAATTTCTAACTTTTGAAACTAGACCCTCAAAATTTCATATTTCTGCCCAGCTGTTACCGCATCTGCGATCCTGGGACCGCTTCTGTAGTCATGCTTTTGCGGAACAATGGTCGCATATGCGACTTCTCACTTAAAGCCCAACTTCCGGATCTGCGGTTAACCCTTCGCAGATGCAGGGCCGCTTCTGCAATCCATGTTGGCTTCTCCCTTTTTTCGCTTCTGCGGTCTCTCCGCCACTTCTACAGCTCCGCACCTGGGGAACCCAAACCGCAGGTGTGGTTATGACTGAAAATCAGCTGAAGTTGCAACTCCAAAATCCTTCCGTCAACCATCAGAAATCATCCTGAGGCCTCCGGGACCTCAATCAAAGGCACCAACAAGTCCAATACCACTGTCCAAACTTATACCAATCCTTAAACACCTAAAATAACATTTAAACGATGAATCAACCACAGATTCAAGCCTAAGAATTCCAAAACTCTAGAAATATGCTTTCGATGAAAAAGTCTATCAAACCTTGTTCGAATAACCTGTAATTTTGCATACACATCACATTAAATACTACAAAGCTAATCCAACTTCCGGAATTCCATTCCAACCCTCGGATCAAAATCTCACTATCGAACCGGAAACTTCAAAATTCGACCTTTGGGCATTTCAAGCCTAAATTAGCTACGGGCCTCCAAAATACAATCCGAACATGCCCTTAAGCCCGAAATCGCCCAATGGAGCTAACGGAACCATCAGATTTCCATTCCGAGGCTGTCTTCACACTGTTCCGACTACGGTCAACTTTCCAACACTTAAGCTCTTATTTAGGGACTAATTATCCCAAAACTCTCCGAAACTCAAAATCGAACATCCCGGCAAATCAAAATAGAAGAAATAAACTCGGGAAAAGCAGTTAATAGGGGATCAGGGCATAAATTCTTAAGACGACCGACCGGGTCGTCACAATCAAATAACTCCATCTTGTTATTATTGATGTGCGATGTATATTTTGATTAACACCATAACACACACTACAAAAAAAAGGTCAAATAGTGGCAACTAATAAGCTGTGGTCACCGGAAACTCCCACAAATTGTATCAATTGTGGGACTTTCTCTAGCCGGTGCAATTAATTATAATTTGGGGGGGGATCTGGTACATTAAAGGCAAAAGAGCGCCAAGCTTCTAAGTTTTACCACTATATTTTTGTTTTCCCTCATTTTTTTCTCCGCCAAAACCTTTTAGACCTTATTACCCAAAACCTTTAGACCCATTTTGCCGTCTCTCTTTCACTCTCTCTCTCTCTAGTCTCCAAGCAGCAGCCTCTCTCTCACCAAATTAGCGTAACATTGCTAGAAAATTCACGGCGTTCTTCTTCAGTTTATTTGCAATTTATCTTTCATATTCTCCAATTCTGATTTTGTGTAACCAGGTATTTTTGTATTTTGTAAATTGCATGTAGGTTTTCACTTTATTTTGGATTATTTTGGGTATTCTCTGTTGGATTTGAGGTTTCTCTATTTATTTGGAGATAACAACTAATCCATTGTGTACTTCATTTTCCTTCTTTAGTATCTTACATATCCGTTCTTATGGTTATGAGGTTTGTTATTTCTCAGTGACCATCAGGTTCTACAAAGTGACATGGTGTGTTCTGAGTTAATTTGAAGGAAATCGTGGAGCTTAAGTGACTATACACATACACACACATATGGTTGACCCAACATTGGACTTATCACTTTTTCTCTCTTTGAACTTTCCACAACACTGGTACTACTGTAAAGTAGCATATATATGTAATTATTTTTTTTTCTGTTTGTTCAAACTTGGCTTTATCATATTAATGATTCAGAAGAAAATAGGAAGAGGCTCAAAATGAAAGTTAGGGATGTTCTAAATTTATCTGGTAAAGAACGTATCGTGCTTGAATTCGATTACCTGGACGAACCATTTGGAGAAGCACAAGGCCTTCTTGCTGGCTTTTGTGGAATTTTAGCAACTGACTGCTTCTTATTTCCAATTCACTTAGAGAAATGGCCAGATTTACCTATATCATACTTCGACCATGTATTTGATCAAATTTTGTAAAGGTATAAGCTCTAATTCTTTATGCTACACATCTATTTTGTTGTTGGACTTTATATTTGCATGTAGCAAATAAGCTAACCAATGTTTTATTCTTGAAGAAGCGGTTTTGTTTTAAGAGAGTCGAGTCAATTGCACGACGTTATGTTTATAATTCTATTTGGAAAAAGTGGAGCGCGAAATAGGCTAAACTTGTGGAGAGCATTCTATGATCCACTCAAAAGTAAAGCTCAGATTATGAAAATTATTTCAGTTGGGATTCCACGAGATCAATGGACTTCATTTGTTGATTACCGTTTTAAAGAAACAACTTTGGTATTTATTTAATTACTTCAACTTATATGTTTGATTATATTTAGTTATTTATGTGATTGACTTTCAAGTATTTTTTTTTGGTAAGGAAATGTGCAAAAGGAATACTGAAATTCGAAAGAAACAAACATTTACACATACAGGTGGCGCTAAACCTAACTCCAGAAGAAGGGCTAAAATGGTGAAAGATGTTAATTCACGTCATTTTACTTTAATTATTAAACTAACTTATGTAACTATTCAAACTAAGTTATTATGTTGGTTGTTTTATTTATAGATGGTTGAGACTTAACAAAGGCCTGGACGTGCACAACTTTATCTTGATACTCATAAGGAACAAGATGGAACATATGTGAATGAGGCAGCAAAGGAGATATGTGTAAGTTTCTTCTTTATTTGTTTTGTGATTGTTGAAGGTTATTTTTCCTTTTGGGGTATGAAATCTAATATATGTATCTGTCTGATTCACTATTAGTTTCAGCTTGTTCCAAACTAATTATGTATCTTTTTTTATATTTACCAATGGGTCGTAATGTCAAATAAGTCTACAATTTGTTTCTTCCTTTCTTGTTTGAAACATTATCTTCTTTTTCTTGGAAATAATAGTATCTTTTTGATCAGTCTAATTTGTTTTACTACTTCTGAGAAAAACTGTTATTTACTTATAAGATATATACTTCCTGAGAATATGTTGTTAGCCTTGGTCCTCCCGACCAGATTCACTACTTTCCTTTGGCACACCCTGTAATATTTTAGCTGATATGGCAATGTTAGAGGACACTGCAAAATGTAACGACCCGGTCGGTCGTTTCATGAATTATCACTCCGGTTTCCTCATTTCAATTTTCTTATGTGTTGTTCAGCTACATTTCATCGTATCGTATTGGTTGGTTTGGGTTTGGAGTAGTTTTGGAGTGTTATGAGACACTTGGTCTCTTAAGTTAACCATTTAGTTGGAAAAATCAACCGGAAGTTGACTTGTGAGTAAGCGATCTCGTAGTTTGGTTTTATGGTTCGGATAGCTTCGTTAGGTGATTTAGGACTTAAGAGCTTATTCGGAATGTAATTTGGAGGTCCGCGGTAGATTTAGGTTTGAATTGGCGAAATTGAAAATTTGGCATTTTTCGTCGGTAGTGAAAATCTTGATACAGAGGTCGGAATGGAATTTCGGAAATTGGAGTAAGCTTGTAGTGTCATTTGTGACGTTTGTACAAAATTTCAGGTCATTCGAAGTTGATTTGATAGGTTTCGGCGTCGTTTATGGAATTTGAAAGTTTCTAAGTTCTTAGGCTTGAATCCGAGGTTGATTTGGTGTTATAGTGTTGTTTTGAGTGATTTGAAGGCTCGACTAAGTTTGAATGATGTTATGGGATGTGTTCGCATGTTTGGTTGAGGTCCCGAGGGCCTCGGTGAGCTTCAGGAGGTTACCGGACCAAATTCTTGGTTTTGAGAATTGTAGATTTTTGCTGGTTTCTGTTGTAGAGGTTTGTTCTTCGCGTTCGCGAATGGATGTGGAGTGAGTCAGGTGAGTTGCTTTTGTGTTCACGATGTTGGTACTGCGTTCTCTAAGGTTGAGGCAGAGTGTGCATCTCGAAAGCATGGCAGAACTCACGTTCGTGTAGAAGGGTAAAACAGGCTTGGGCATTAGGCCATAAGGCATCGCGTTCACGGCCAGAGGAATTTTTCGCGTAGGCCAAGCTAGGCAAGGCATCGCGTTCGCGAAGAGGAAAAGATTGAGCATGGAATTTTTGCTTCGCGAAAGCGAGGCTTTGACCACGTTCGCGAAGAAGGGAGCACCTGGGCAGAAAGTATAAATAGAGGCCTTCGCGATTTTTAGCCCATTTCTCACCATTTTTGAACGGTTTTGAAGCTTTTTGAGAGGGACTCAAAGGAAAACACTTGGAGGTAATGTTTTTAAACTCAATACTCGATTCTATGGTGATTTTTAACTAATTAGACATGAAATTAGTGGGATTTAAAGTCTAAAATTAGAGAATTAGGGCTTGAAATTGGAGAGTGTAAATTGGGGATTTGAGGAGCCATTTGAGGTCCAATTTTGATGTTCTTGGTATGTATGGACTCGTGAGAGGATAATGATTCTATTGATGTGATTTTTATCGGATTTTGAGACGTAGGCTCGGTGGTCGGGTTTGACCAATTTCGGGATTTTTGATGTAATTTGATTATTTTCGCATGGGCTTTGTTCCTTTAGCATATATTGATGTTATGGTTCTGATTTTGGTTAGATTCGAGGCATTTCGAGGCCGAATCAAGAGGCAAAGGCATCGCAGGCTAGAGTTTAGCTTGGCCTGAGGTAAGTAACGCTTCCAAACTTGGTTTTGAGAGTTCGAAACCCCAAACTATATGTTCAATGATTATTATTGAGGTGACGCAAATGCCAAGTGACGGGCGTGTGAGCATGCACCATGAGAATTGCGGCCCGAATCATTCCATGGCACCGCTTAGTAACTCTTTCTTGTTGATATCCGTGTTTCTATCATGTGATTAAGTAAATGTGCTGTGAAAACATGCTAGATATCCTGTTAGGGCTTCACGCCGATAATGTTGAGACCTGAGAGTTCGTTTCTTGCTATCATATCATTATTTTCATTGATATTCTGTACTCAGTCCTGTTCATGCATTTTATATCATGTCTCAGTCTCAGTTATAATTATTTGGCATATCATATCATTGTTTCGGGCTAGTTTCATGACATTGTGAGCCCGTGAGTGTGAGATTAGAGAGTGATGACTCAGTGAGGCCAAGAGCCTAATTATGAGTGATTGTTATAGGATCGGGCTGCATGCCACAACGGTTATGTTGATGATTATGATAGCGCTTGGGTTGTTGGCGCCCCTCCGGAGTTTGTAAAACACTCCTAGTGAGCGCAGTTGATGATATTGAGGGATGGATCTTCCCTGAACATGGATCTTGTTCGAAGTATTTATACCTGAAGATGGATATTTTCCACAGGGCTAGAATACCCTTCCTTAGTACTGGATAACTGTGGTCAGCGATGTGTATATATTCTGAGATGGATCTTCCCTGGGCCGGATGGCCATATTCAGTACCGAGTGGTTGAGCACTTGTGAGAGGAGGTACACGGAACATTGATCATGCTATCTGTGCATTGGTACATAGAGAGTTCCTGAGCTTTATACTCTGTGCTGTTCAGACTGTATTATTTACTTTTGAGTTTTTACTTTAACTGCACGCATGTCTACTTTTCTGTACAGTTTAATTGTATTACCTGTTGAGGTTTGGTTCGTCACTACCTGTCAGTCCATAGTTTGGACTTGTTACTTATTGAGCTGGTGTACTCACATTACCCTCTACACCTTGTGTGCAGATCTAGGTATCTCAGGCCATGGTAGCGGTTGCAGATCATATCAGTTGTGGACTTTCCTTGGAGATAGCGAGGTAGTTGACTGGAAATCGCAATTCTGCCTTCTCCTTCCTTATATTTCTCTTAGTATATTTTTTGGATAGTCTCAAACTATGTTAGTCTTGTTTATTTCAAACAGTTGTAGTATTTTGCTCATGACTTAGTGATACCCGAGGTCAGGCTTGTATTTTTCCGCTTTGTTAAACTTGATTTTATATCTTTATCGTATTTTTGTTGAAAAATGGTCTTTCTTATATTTTAAACGAAAATGTGGTTTGTTTTGGAAATGAGTTGGCTGGCCTAAATTCACGATAGGCGCCATCACAACCGGGTCAGTTTTTAGGTCGTGACAAGTTGGTATTAGAGCCTAGGTTACATAGGTCTCACAGGCCATGAGCAGGTTTAGTAGAGTCTCACGGATCGGTACGAAGACGTCTGTACTTATCTTCGAGAGGTTGTAGAACATTTAGGAAAAACTTCACATTTTTGAATTCTTGTCGTGCGAATCTGTTGATTCTAGTACTAAACTTCTGTTATTCTATTCTCTCACAGGTGGCGCAGACACGTGCTACCAGTCAGGAAGGACGACCACCAGTACCACCAGTTGGGGCCACTAGAGGCCGAGGTGTGGTCGAGGCCATGGTAGAGGCAGGGGTGTATCCTGCATAGCAGCTAGGACAACACCTGCAGATCCACCAGCCGCTCCAGTTTATGATCAGGCTCCAGCGGGGGATACTCCTGCAGTGCCAGTTCAGGCACCGACGGTGCCTATTGTTATTCTGGGTCTCCAGGAGACCTTGGCTTAGATTTTGACCGTGTGCACCAGTCTTGCTCAGGCGGTCACAATTTCTACTACAACAGCTACTTCTCAGGCTGGGGAAGGTGCTCAGACTCCCGCCGCTCTTACCCCCGAGTAGGTTGTTAGGGACTGCAGACACTGGAGGCACCACAAGCCCAGCCGGTTGCACCTGCTCAGGATTATGTAGTTCCAGTTATTCCTGATGACGAGAAGAATCGATTGGAGAGTTTTGGTAGACTGAAGCCTCCGACTTTCAGTAGTGCAGAGGGCGAGGATGCCCAGGGTTTCTTGGACAAGTGTCAGAGGATATTACGTACAGCGGGTATTCTGGAAACTAGTGGGGTCTCATTTACTACTTTCCAGTTTTCTGGAGCTACCTTTACTTGGTGGGAGGCTTATGAGAGGCATAGGCATGTTGGTGCAGTGCTTCGCTCTCTTCCTGTAGAAGTGTGCCGCAGTCCCGCAGAGAGGAGCTCCGCAGGCAGTTCGAGCAGTTGCGTCAGGATGATATGACTGTGACGTAGTATGAGATGAGGTTTTTTGAGTTAGCCCGTCATGCCGTTTGGTTGGTTCCTACAGACAGGGAGAGGATAAGGAGATTCGTGGATGGCCTAGCTTATTAGCTACGGATTCTTATGACCAGAGAGAGGGTGTCTGGTGCTTCTTTGAAGGAGGTGGTTGACATTGCTTGAGAGATAGAGTCGGTTCACCGCCAGGAGCGAGTTGAGAGGGAGGCCAAAAGGCCTCAGGGATCTAGTAGTTTTAATGGCGTTCCTTTGGGAGGTCAGTTTCATCACAATAGAGGCCGTCCCTTCAAACATGCTCAGCCAGCCCGTTCGGGCCCCATGGTGGATCATATGGAAACGGTTCTCATAGTGCACATCAGGGTCACTCATCTCTCGACGCCCTTCCAACTCAGAGTTCGACTCAGACACCATCAGTTCAGGGCTCATCTATGCCTGGTTCTTCTAGTGGGCATCCCAGTGCTCGGGGCTCCCTTCAGTTCCCACCGCCATTTGCCGGGAGAGGTTACTTTGAGTGTGGAGATTTGGGTCATATTAAGAGGTTTTGTCCCCGTCTTATGGGAGATACATATCAGCAGATGAGTCATCCTTCAACTTCAACACCACTTACTTCCCCACCTGCTCAGTCAGCTCGGGGTGGAGGTCCGTCAGCCTGGAGTCGCCCTAGAGGGGAAGGATAATTAAGTGGTGGTCAGGCCCATTTCTATGCCCTCCTAGCGAAAAAATAGAGCTTGGGCTCGGGCAACCCATCTTTAGGCCTAATTTTGGACCTAGCCCACAATTGCCAAGCTCATAATTCCTAGGGCCATACCACTTAACCTAAAAACCCTACAAAACTAACCTAGACCTATGTATATATAAGAACATAACACCTAACAAGGGAATGGGGGTCAGAAACGAAAGCTGCGCACAGGTATCTCTTTCTTCATCAATGAAAAAAGTTTCTTCGTTGAAGAAGCTGAAACAATGAAAGCAGCAAAAACATGCATGAATAACGAAGAAAAAGGATGGAAAAGAAAAAGGTTGCGCGGCATTGACAAAAAAACAACCCTACCCCCCGACTCCATCGTCTCCGACTACCCCTGCGCGCAAAAACAACCTCCCTCTCTCAAAAAGTCCAGCAACCACGGTCGTCATCTTCAACCTCGACGACCAACTCCACACCCCTCAACAGTCCGCTGCCGGAAACACAACAACAGTCGCGTCAACTCCACCCTCAACCAGATGAATCCCATCCCAAACGACCTTCAGCCATTCCCTTCTTCTTCAATCTCTTAAACTGAACCCAGCTTGCCGGAATCAACCAGCACACCCCCCTTGTCGCCGCTGGACAGAAAACCGACGAACAGCATAGCCATTGTTGCTTCTGCTTCTTCTCCATAAATGACCACCCACTCGATCCTCACCTTAGAGCCGCTGCCATCTAGTCACTGCCATCAACAACACACACCCACACGAACCCAGACCCCGGCAGCAAGAAACAACTTCAAAAATGACGGGTTTTGGTTGAATATTGGAGTCGTTTGCGAGTCCGTTCGAGTTTGCCATTGGCCATTGGTTCATGTCCGTGGTTCGTGGTAGTGTTCCTGTGGCCATACCAGTCTTTTGGTCGGAGTTCGGCGAGCGAAAGGGTCGTCACTGTGAGGTTCAGCTCTTACGTTGATTTGAAAATTCTCTATCTATGTTTTAATCAATGTTTGGTGATTGTCATTCTGTTGCTTCGTTGTTTTGTTGAAACTTTTTTTTTTGTTTAATTTAATTCATTTTGTTTAATATGAATTTGATATTAGGAACATAAATCAACTAATTAGCTAGTTTTTACGGTGATGAACACATAGATATGTTGGGTTAATAATTTTGGGCTAGATTTCATCGAGAGTATGAAGTGAGCCACAGTAATGATTGAGAAATGAATGTTGGGAATGGATTTGATCTAATTTTCAATGCATGAATTGATGTGTATATAATTTTCTTTAATAGTTGAATTGTTTAATGCTCTAGGCGCGTTGATTATATAATTATCACGGCTATTGTTAAAATTCGGGGGTGCATTTCATGTGACCCAGTTCTAATTTCTAACAAGGTTAAATAGAGCGTGTCGTAAACTACAGGTGCATTTCATGTGGTGTGGCTTGCGATATGTTTTAAATGACCTTGAATTAATTCTTTAAATAAGTAAAAGCGGTTTCAAAAAGTTAAAATTTGCACATAGGTTCAAATGTATTAAAATCAGATAATTAAGCCGAATATAACAGTTAAGCGACCGTGCTAGAACCACGGAACTCGGGAATGCCTAAAACCTTCTCCCGGGTTAACAGAATTCCTTACTCGGATTTTTGGTTCGCGGATTGTTAAACAGAGTCATATTTTCCTCGATTCGGGATTCAACCGGTGACTTGGAACACCATAAATCTTCCAAGTTACGACTCTGAATCTTTATAATAAATCCCGTTTTGGTTGTCCTTTAATTGAAAAAACTCCCTTTACTTGTACCCTCTTCCGGGGGTGTAAGGTAAAAAAAATGAGGTGTGACAGCTATGATTACAGGTATTGTCTCCGTCTGCCACAGAGATGCCTCTATATTACTTGATCCTAGTTCCACTTTTTCATATGTGTCATCATATTTTGCTCATTACTTGAATTCGCCTCGCGTATCTCTTGTTTCATCTATTCATGTATCTACTTCGGCGGGCTATTACCATCAGTTCGTTCAGGGATTTTCATCTATAACATCACCCTTCACCAAATTGACTCAAAAGGGTGCTCCTTTCATGTGGTCAGATGAGTGTGAGACCCGCTTTCAGAAGCTCAAGACTGCCTTGACCACATCTCTAGTGTTATTTTTGCCATCAGCTTCAGGTTTATATACAATGTATTGTGATGCTTCGAGAGTTGATATCGGGTGTATGTTGATGTAGGAGGGTAGAGTGATAGCTTATGCTTCTCGTCAGTTGAAGCCCCATGAGAAGAACTACCCCGTTCATGATTTGGAGTTGGCTGCCATTGTCCACGCATTGAAGATTTGGAGGCATTATCTCTACGGTGTGCCTTGTGAGGTGTTTACTGATCATCGTAGCCTCCAGCACTTGTTCAAGCAGAAGGATCTCAATTTAAGGTAGCGGAGATGGTTGGAGATGCTAAAGGGCTATGATATTACCATCTTGTACCATCCGGGAAAGGCCAATGTAGTGGCCAATGCCTTGAGTAGGAAGGCGGTGAGTATGGGCAGTTTGGCATATATTCCCATTGGGGAGAGACCTCTTGTAGTTAATGTTCAGGCCTTGGCCAATCGGTTGGTGAGGTTGGATATTTCGGAGCCCAGGCGGGTCTTAGCTTGTGTGGTTTCTTGGTCTTCCTTGTTTGATTGCATCAGAGAGCGCCAGTATGATAATCCTCGTTTGCTTGTCCTTAAGGACAAGGTTCAGTATGACGATGCCAGAGATGTGACTATTGGTGATGATGGAGTATTGAAGATGCGGGACCGGATATGTGTGCTTAATGTGGATGGGCTTCGGGAGTTGATTCTGGAGGAGGCCCATAGCTCGCAGTATTCCATCCATCCGGGTGCCGCGAAGATGTATCAGGATTTGAGACAACATTATTGATGGAGAAGAATAAAGAAGGATATTGTGGGATTTGTAGCTCGGTGTCTAAATGATCGCTGCCTACTCCTCACTACTAATAAGTAGCGAGAGAGGGTCGCAATAGCTTTTACCCAATTTTGGGTCGGGATCGATTTCCACAGAGAGCTAGAAATGGAGTGGTGTATCTATTTAGCTTAGGATTGCGCAGAGTTCCAAATTTCACTTCTCATAATTTTTGGGGTTTTCTTTAATTCTACTTTTAACAAACTACAAATTGTAAATTAAGGTAAGAGTTAAATGCTACGGGTTGTTCAAATAGTTAAAGGCACTAGGGTAGTGACATCCGCCTAGGTGGTCAATTGACGGGTACTTGAAACTGAGGCACAATTGACATGATTGGGGAGTATGATATAGTTGTTGCACTACTTTACCCACTCTACACCTCTCGGTGGTTCAATTGATTTTGCCCAATCGACTTTCTCAAGACCAATTGGGTATGCAAATTTGCACAAGCAACTTAGGGTTCAAGTCGGGTATTACTCTCTCGAGGTTTAACCCTTTTATTGGGTCTATCAATCTCTTGAGTACGCCCCAATATCTTGTTGGATCAATTTTGGAGACTTAGGCTCTCTTTCTCAAGAAGAGCCTTAGTCAACTAAATACAAACTAGTGTTTGCAACCACTAATTCAGTAATTAACCATGAAATTGAACCAAATATCAAACACCCATAGTCAATTTAGCCCTAAAATGTAAGACCCATCAATTACCTACACTAGGGTTGAGCCACAACCCTAGCTATGGGGTCTAGCTACTTATATTCAAAGAAGAAAAACAAGAAATAGATGAAGATAAACACATATTAATTAATTGCTAAGTTAAATACAAAGATTCAATGATGGAAAGTAAGTAAAATTGCCCAAAATGGCTACAAGAGTCGTTCCCACGAGCGTAGATTCTTCTAAAATCGATCTGATAACCTAAAAATGGAAAAAGATTCTATTTATACTAAGCTGAAAAATCTAGACAAAAACACCCCTGCGGGGTTAGTGCGAACCGCACAGAATGGACTGTGGCCGCACTAGGACTCTTGGCTTCAAAATCCAGCTCCCTGAACTCGGGCTCCGTGGACCGCACAGAATGGACTGCGGCCGCGGTGACTTCTAATGCGGTCCGCACAAAGTGGATTGCGGACCGCATTGGCTTGAAAGCTCCAACTTCAACTTCTTTGAATCTTGGCTCTGCAGACCGCACAAAATGGTAGTGCGGCCGCATGGATTCCAGTGCGGACAACACTAAATCTAGTGCGACCGCATTGCCTTTTAGCCTGAAGAACCTGCTTTCTGAACCTCCTAGTGTGGACCACACAGAATTGTGTGCGGCTGCACTGGACCTATTTTGCCTAAGCTTGTCTTGTCTTTGGCACTTGTGCAGATTTCACTCCTTTTGAGCTAATTTTTGACATTTTGTCACTTTGTTGATCAAACCTGCCATCAAGCACAACTTATGAGCCTTTTGGGACTATTTTGTTTGAATATTTAACCAAAGCATAAGCAATAAAGGAGTATAAAATGTGTCAAAATCCCTAGTTATCAACTCCCCCAAACTTAAGTTTTTGTTTGTCTTTAAGCAAACAAAATAAGACCCACCCCTTAAGGGAACATCCAATAAATTTTCAGTTGTCCTAAAGCAACCTCAACTAGCATCAATTGGGACTAACAATTGCCCTCAATACAAATGAATCATTAACAACATTTACTCTTTGAAAAACCATGGATCAAGTGCGACACAAGAGCACCAAGAGTTGACTCAACACATCAAAGAACTCTTTCAATTACTTTGGTCATTGTAGAACCCAAACTCACACATCCTCAACTCTCCCTAAGCAAACCTCACCTTTAGAATAGTGGCACACAAAACGAGGTTAATGGAAATTCACTCATCTCTCTCAAGAAAAAAGTCACAAGTCCGGCTCTAAGTACCAAAAGCTTGCCCCTTATGTAAGTATCCACTAATGCAAGCTTCATTCAACTCAAGATCATATAGGGCTTTTGTGGAGACATTGTGAAGGCTTTTGGTTCAGGGTAGGAAATATTTTGGTCTAAGTGAGTTTCATCTTCCCTTAAGCACTTCTTTTGATTCATTTGGCATCCATTCACTTGACTCTTTGAGTCATTTTCACTTCTTTCTAAGGGGTTAGAGAGACACACTGTCACTCTTTCTTATGCACTTCAAACCTTTTTCTCCTCTTTCAGCTTTTCACACCTTTCATTCTTTGTTTTTCTTGAATCCTTTTTTATTCCTTTTCACATTGATCATTCTTTTTGTTTTTTTGCTTTTCTTTATTTTTCATTGCCTTTCCTTTTCTTCATTTTTGTGCCTTTTTACCACTTTGTCGCAATCCTCGTCTCTCCTCCAAACTTATACTTTTGTTGTGTGCTAAAGGAAATATTGGGTGCCAAAAGAGGGTATCTTTTAGAACGGGTATAGGCTTGTATCATGGTACTTGAAAGAAAAAGGTCTAAGGCTCAAAAGGGTTAACTAGGGATCTTATCATTGGTTAGCTATGGAATTGTTCAAACTATCATTTGGATCAATGAGAGCCTATAATCATGTCTCAAGTCAAAATTCACTTATGATTTCGCCTCCACAAACATTCAGGACAAATTCTAGATCAATGGATCGGGACTTGGACTTGAAAATGCAATTACTCACCACACAAGCTAAGGGATTGCTAAAGACATAGAGTCGGGGGCCCACAACGACCTTAGATACAATTTGAGCACACAATGGTCCCGAAAAACCACTTGATGATTATCGATCAACACAAGAGTCTCAAGGTCATGACTTTCACCATCCTAAACACAACAATTTATTTTTGACCATGAGATCAAAGGCAAATGTGCTAGGCCCAAGTGAAGCTTTGCTTGAGGTACCCTTAACTACCAATCTACTAAAAACGAAAAGAAAAACGGACTCAAACCCTTAAGAAGGTTGTCACGCCATCCATCATTGAAAAGAGCCACCCGGTTCACACAACACTCCACCTTTGGAAAGAACTGTGGCATTAAGAAAACCAAAGGCTCATTGCAAACTTTGAAAACAAGAAGCTACGAATCACAAATAAGAAGCTAAGAACAAAAAATTTGCAGAAAATAGAATGAATATATACAAGAACGGATTTTTTGAATATACAATAGATGGGATGAATATGTACAATGAAACATAACTTTATATACAGATACAAAGTAAAATAAAAGTACGATAAATGTAACGAAATATCAGAATTATATACAGACCAAAGATGAAAAATCAAGAAAGCATAAAAATGTATCAAATATATATACAATCATCCAAATGAATAGTAGGTTCTACCCCCTCAAATGAAAGTTGGCATTGTCCCCAATGCCAACTAGTCTAAATAAAGCACCAAAAGGATTAGAGGAAAAAGGATATAAGAAACTCCTTACGACATGTCTGTCTGCATAGGGTCATGTGTGGTCCCTGGGTCCTCTCTGTGCTCGGGGACCTCAGACTGGTCCCTTGTGGCCTGCTGCTCCACTACTAGGACCTGGGCCTGGACCTGGATAGGCTCTGTAGGTAGTACACCCTGTGGCTGACTGGAAGAGGTCTCCTGTGGTTCATCCAGTTAGATGACTACATCATCCTCTTCCTCTTGGGAGACCTCTGTGACTACTCCGGCTCTGGATGAACTGCTGGTGCTGGGTCCTGGAACAATAAATCCAAAGGCAGGTGATCCGCCTTCAGTCTGTCTACATCAGCTCTCAACACCTTCACGGACTCTTTGGAGGCCCGTGTCTTCCTCAGCTTCTTGTGCTCCCGAGCAAGCTCCTTGAGAGCCTTGCTATGTGAATCAACTACCTTTAAGAGCACTACCTGAGTGTTGAGGAACTTCTTCTGGTTGTCAAGTATCTCCTTAAGTGCATCCTCTATCGACTGTGGAACCTGTGCTGGTTGAGGTGCCGACTGAGCCTCTACCACAGTGGTGAGTGTGGACAACTTGGATGAGGCAGTCTGCATCCAGTTGTTTATGCTAAGAAGAGCCTGGCTCAGTGGGTGAGCAGTAATAGGATAGGCCCGGGAAGATGGAATCTCCAGGCCTGCTGAGGTGGATGGACCGGCAGAAGTGGCTGTGGATGTGGAAGGACCAGGAGGGATGTCTATAGAAGTGGAGGTAGGCACGGCAGGAGCCACTACCACAACTGGCTCTTCAGACTGACCAGTTGGAGCAGTAGCGGTACCTTTGAAGTTCTTGCTTTTGGGGTTGTCATCCCCCTGCATATTGTACCAGGAAAATGGGGCCTTCGCCTTGACCTTGATGTCATAGGTCCTCTTGTCCACATTTAGGTCTCAAAAGTACATTGTGAGGAAACTAGGGAAAGGATAGTTCCGGTCATGCCCCGCACCACAACAGTAATGATTCTGGACATAACATTCCACATGTTGATGGGATACTCTGCCATGATAGAAGCCACTAATACAGCTCGATGGAGAGGTAAGGTGTTGTCATGAGTGGTAGGGTCCAACCGGCTGCAAACAAAGGTCTCCCATGCCCTTGCTTCAAAGTTCAAGCTCCTTCTCAATATCTTGACTCCAACAGTCAACCAGTCGGGGATGGCACTTGGGATTTCCAAGTACTGTGCTAGCCATGGACGGACGTCCTCGCCCATTTCCATCTTCGCCATGTACAAGGTCTTATCCTGCTCATTGAAGCCCTCAAACAACACTGTTAAGTTCCGAACCTTGGTCACTTTGGAGCCCTTTTTGATGTGGGCTACATTGCAATAAAATTCCTTGACCAAGTGTTCGTTGGCGTCCATACAGTCATCCATAAAGTGCTACCAGCCCACTCTAGTCCTAAACTGTCTATGCACGTCGGGGTTGTGAGGTAGTATGTCTCTATCTATGAAGCTCCTCTCCGGAATCAATTTTCTCGCCACCACTCCCGAAACTTATGGTACGCCACCTCACTCACAAATCTATCTTCCCAAGCTTTGGGCTTCCTAGTTCTAGCAACGCCTCCCACCTGAGGCTTACCTTGTTCAGCTACCTCCTCATTTCCATGTACTTCCTCCTCACCTCCTTCTGCACCATTCCTGGATAATGAAGTTGTGGGAGAGGTAGAATATTCCCCACTACCTGTTACTGAACCCTCAGACGACTCAGAAGAAATGTTCACTAATGCTTGGGCAGCGGGGGAAGTGGGAGGAGTATCTCTCAGTCTGTGCCTCTCCGGATACGGGATGTATTCTGGGATTGAGTCTGAAGGGATCTCCCGGGAGGGCTCATACTCCCTCCCTGACATGTCAATGGCTCTGTCAGCAGCTTTTATGGCCTTCCTCATGTTTTTAATGTTTTGCCTAGCTTGGGGAGTGAGTTTGACCATTTTCTGTTTCCCTCCCAGGGAAGATTCACCTCTAGCGGGTTATTTCGAGCTTTTTCCTCGTTGTTTAACCATAGCCTGCAAGCACAATCAAATAAACTCGTTAATTTCTTTGCAGTAGTTGGAAGCAATGTTACAGAATGAGTTGCAGATCAGGCATGAAGAATTGCAGATAGTTGCCAAAAATAGCCAAGTGCGGACCGCACAAAATGGTGTGCGGTCGCACAAGGGTCAGTGCAGACCGCATAAAATGGAGTGCGGTCCACACAGGGGTAGGGTTCAAAATACCCACCCTCTGTATCTAGCCAGTGCGGACCATACAAAACAGTAGTGCGGCCGCACAGGTGCTAGTGCGGTCTGCACAAAATGTAGTGCGGCCGTACTGCCCAAAGTTCAGCTTCCCAGAATTCATCAGTGAGGTCCGCATGTGCGGCCGCACTGTCCAAAGTTCAGCTTCCCAGAATTCATCAGTGCAGTCTGCACAAAATGGTACTGTGGACCGCAGAGGGGCACCGCGGACCGCACAGAAACGACTGCGGTCCGCACAGGGTGCCCAGCTATGGCACTATGTTAGGGTTCCCAAATTTTGAAATTATGTCTAATCTAACACCTAAATCATGCTCCTACGTGTTTGCCAAAGTATTTAACTAACTAAGCCTATTTTAAACAATAAATCAACAACCCTATAATAATCGAATGAAGAAAAATACAGGAAGAAGAGAAAAGGAGCAGAAAATAACAAAAATTTAAAAGAAAATAACAGAATTTATCAAGTAAGAGGAAAGGAATGGTACCAAATGTGAGATGCAATGAGACTAATCGGTTCCAAACAATTAAATATGAGCAAAATGGACTTAGGGACTATCTCATAGATGCAAAGGTTTGAAAACTTTGAACAGGAAGGGCTTAGGGACTATTTATAGAAAAGCTCTGGGGCCCAGCTCACCTACCCTAGTGCGGATCGCACAAAATGGACCGCGGTCCGCACTGACCATTAGTTTCGAAGCTTGAGGAGGTGACGCTCTGCGGTCCACACAAAATGGACTGTAGCCGCAGAGGTCCACTACGGACCACACAAAAAGTAGTGCGGCCACAGTGGCAAACTTCAGAGAGGCTACATTTTACCCGTACCAGTGCGGTCCGTACAGAATATAGTGTGGCCGCACTGGCGACTTCAGAGACCTGTGCATTTTTCCACTATGTCTTGCACTGTATCAACACATCCCTGTAACATCTCACAACCAGTTAGCCCAAAAATCAATCCTATACTACAAAGAAAACAAGAAGAAAAACACATGGGTTGCCTCCCAAGAAGCACCTGATTTAACGTCGCGGCACGACACATGTTACCATCACATTATTTGAAATGAAGAAGTGCCACCACATGGCTGTCATCAATTTTTCCAAGATAATGCTTAACCCGGTGCCCATTAACTCTGAAAACCTCACCATTTTTGTTCTTTAAATCAAGAGCACCAAACGGGGTCACACACACCACTTCAAAAGGTTCATTCCATTTTGATTTGAACTTTCCCGGAAACAGACGTAATCGGGAGTTGAACAAGAGAACCAAATCACCTACTTTGAACTCCTTTCTACGAGCATATTTATCATGAAGGTACTTCATCTTGTCCTTATACAAGGACAAACTGGAGTAGGCATGGAATCTGAATTCATCAAGTTCATTGAGCTGCTCCACATGAAGATTGGCTGCAACATCCCACTTAAGATTAAGCTTCCTCAACGCCCACATGGCCTTGTGCTCTAACTTAACCGGCAGATAGAAAGCTTTCCCAAACACCAACCGATATGGGGACATACCAATCAGAGTCTTGAAAGCCGTCATATAAGCCCATAGAGCTTCATCCAACTTCTTTGACCAATCGACCCTATTTGCATTGACCGTCTTTGACAATATGCTTTTGATTTCCCTATTGGAGACTTCCACTTGACCACTTGCTTGAGGATGATAGGGGGTAGAAACTTTGTGATTGACACCGTACTTAGAAAGCAACGTGTCGAAAGCTTTATTGTAAAAATGAGACCCCCATCACTTATGATTGCACGAGAAGTACCAAACCTTGTAAAAATGCTTTTCTTGAGAAATGCAACAACACTCCGGGCCTCATTGTTGGGCAAAGCCACGGCTTCAACCCACTTTGAAACATAGTCCACCGCCACAAGAATGTAAGTGTTCCCATAAGAGCTAACAAATGGACCCATGAAATCAATGCCCCATACATCAAAAATATCAACCTCAAGGATGGTATTGAGAGACATCTCATCTTTCTTCGAAATTTCACCCGCTCTTTGGCATTCGTCGCATCTCTTCACAAAATCACCCGCATCTTTGAACAAATTTGGCCAATAAAACCCACAACTAAGAACTTTAGAAGCCATCCTCACCCCGCCATGATGGCTACCATAGGGAGAGGAATGACAAGCCTCCAAGATACTCAATTGCTCCTCCTCTGGGACACACCTTTGGATCACACCATCCGTGCAAATCTTGAACAAGTATGGCTCATCCCAATAAAAATCCAAAAACTATCCCACTTGAGCTTCTTCCTTTGGTTAGAAGAGAGCTCACACGGGATTATTCCGGTCACAAGGTAATTAGCAACATCGGCAAACCATGGCATATCATTTACCGACATTGCAAGGAGTTGTTCGTCGGGAAATGAATCATTGATCTCTAGGCCATCACTAGGCCTCCCCTTCTCCTCCAAACGGGACAAGTGGTCCGCCACTTGGTTCTCACTACCTTTCCGGTCCACAATTTCTAGATCAAACTCTTGAAGTAGTAACACCCATCACATCAACCTTGCCTTGGAGTCTTTCTTTGTCATCAAGTACCTAAGGGCGGCATGGTCAGTGTGCACTAGGACCTTGGCCCCCATAAGATACGACCAAAACTTTTCCATTGCAAACACTATGGCCAATAACTCTTTATCGGTAACCGTGTAGTTCCTTTGAGCCTCATTCATGGTCTTGCTTACGTAGTACACTGGATAAAACATCTTGTTAACCTTTTGACCCAAGACAGCCTCAACCGCAACGTTACTTGCGTCACACATGAGCTCGAAAGGCAAGATCCAATTTAGTGCGGTAATGATAGGGGTAGTGGTCAACTTAAGCTTGAGAAGCTCAAATGCTGGCATACATCCCTCATCGAACGCAAACTTTGCATCTTTTTCTAGTAGCTTGCACAAGGAGTTTACCACCTTTGAAAAATCTTTTATAAACCTCCGGTAGAATCCCGCGTGCCCAAGAAAACTCCTTACCCCCTTGACGGAAATGGGGGTAGGAAGCCTTGAAATCACCTCTATCTTGGCTTTGTCAACTTCAATCCCATGCTTTGAAATCTTGTGGCCCAACACTATGCCTTCCTCCACTATGAAGTGACATTTTTCCTAATTAAGTACGAGATTTGTGTCTTCACATCGGGCCAAAACTCTATCCAAATTTCCCAAACACTCTTCAAATGAATCTCCAACCACACTGAAATCGTCCATGAAGACCTCCAAAATATCTTCCACCATGTCGGTGAAAATTTCCATCATGCATCGTTGGAATGTTGCCGGGGCATTACACAACCCGAACGACATCCGAGAGAAAGTGAAGGTTCCATATGGACAGGTAAAGGTGGTCTTCTCCTGGTCCTACGGAGCGATTAAGATTTGATTATGCCCCGAGTATCCATCCAAAAAGCAATAAAAGGCACGCCCCACAAGGCGATCAAGCATTTGGTCAAGGCATGGCAATGAGAAGTGATCCTTGCTGGTCACCTTGTTCAGCTTCCGGTAATCCATGCATAACCTCCATCCGGTAATTGTCTGAGTGGGAATAAGTTCATTGTTGTCATTTGTAACCACAGTCATACCACCCTTTTTTGGTGCACATTGCATTGGAGAAGTCCACAAGCTATCAAAAATGGGGTACACAACCCCGGCATCCAACCACTTGATCACTTCTTTTTTCACCACCTCTTGCATTGCCTCGTTCAATCTTCTTTGATGCTCCAAGGAAGGTTTTACATCATCCTCCAAGATAATTTTGTGCATATAGAATACAGAGCTTATTCCCCGAATGTCAGCCAAAGTCCATCCAATTACCCTTTTTCGCCTTTGAAGCACCGCCAAAGTGGCCTCAACCTGCATGTTAGTTAGGCAAGAATAAAGAATAACTGGTAAAGTAGAATTTGAGACCAAGAACTCATACCTGAGGTGTGGAGGCAGTGGTTTCAACTCCAAAACCTGTGGCTCCTCAATTGATGGTTTTGTTGGTGGAGTTTTCCGGTTTTCAAGATCCAAAGACAATTTTCTAGGCTCGTAGGAATAAGAGCCCATCCCATGTAAGGCATTCATGCACTCCACTCTGCTTGCATCATCATTGGCATCAAGATTTAATAGCACGGCCTCAAGGGGGTCCTCTACGTTGATCATAACACTGGTGTCATCCACAATCACAGCTGTGACAAGGTCTACAAATGAGCACACCTCGGTGCTATTGGGTTGCTTCATAGATTTGCAAACATGAAAGACGACCTTTTCATCTCCCACTCAGAAAGTGAGCTCACCCGCTTCAACATCAACCAATATCTTACCCGTCGCAAGGAAAGGCCTCCCTAGAATGATTGGGACCTCATAGTCCACTTCACAGTCCAAAATCACAAAGTCGGCCGATAATATGAATTGTCCACCGGGACAAGCACATCATCAATAATGCCCAAAGTTTGCTTCATCGATCGATCCACCATTTGTAACCTCATGGAAGTCGGTCTAGGTTTCCCAATACCCAAAGTTTTGAAAACTGAGTAAGGCATCAGATTGATACTAGCTCCCAAGTCACATAATGCCTTGGAAAAATCCTCACTCCCAATGGTGCAAGGAATGGTGAAAGCACCGGGATCCTCAAGCTTCGGGGCTATTGAATGCACTATAGCGCTAACTTGATGAGTCATCTTTATAGTTTCACAATACATAGAATGCTTCTTTGTAACCAAGTCTTTCATAAATTTTGCATAGCCCGACATTTATTCAAGTGCCTCCACCAAAGGCACATTAATAGATAAGTTCTTCATCGTCAATGAACTTTTTAAACTAATTATCATTCTTCTGCTTCGCGAGCCTTTGAGGATAAGGTGGAGGTGGACTTGGCAAAGGAGCCTTAGCTATTGGCACATCTGGCTCCGACATGTCAATTATGTGTTCCCTAGACGGGTTCACATCATTTTGAGTTTCCACCTCGACTTCTTGAATATCAATCCTCACTTCATTGTTCACATTTTCATCAACCACATCTTCAACTACCAAAGGGACTTCGTCATCTTGCAACTCAACATCATCATCCACGACTTGCTTTTGCTTAGAGGCATTCACATCACGCCTCTCCCACTTCTTGTTGTAACCGCCATAACATGATTGTTCCCACCCTTTGGGTTCACTACTGTATCACTTGGTAGAGCACCCTTCGGGCGAGTATTCAATGACTGAGAGATTTGGCCTAATTGCACCTCCAAGTTTCGGATAGAGGTGTTGTGAGAAGCTAATTGTGCATTAGAATCTGCATTCTTCTTCATCATCTGCTCGAACATCATTTCAATTCTACCCATATCATTACCCGAAGAACTAGGACCTTGAGATGTAAATGGTGGTGGATTGTTCGGTTGTTGGTACACTGGGGGCCTTTGAAAGCCTTGCCCCCAGTTTCCTTGGTTTCCATTGTTCCATCCTCCTTGATTATTATTGCCACCCCAATTATTGTTATTACCATTCCAAGTCCCTTGGTTGCCTTGATTGTTGTTCTGATTGCCCCAGTTGTTGTTTTAGTTGTTGTTCCCCCAATTACCACTGTTTTGTTGTTGGTTACCCCAATTTCCTTGAGGTCGCCACTGTTGTTGGTTGGAAGAGTTGCCCCGTTGGCCTTGATAGTTGTTGACATATTGAACCTATTCACTTTGGTCATCATAACCATCATTTTGAAACCCATCGCATGCATCATCATATTGCTCAGAATTCCCTTGGTTTTGTTGCCTTCTTTGCCTTCTCTTGTTGACAAGCATACTAACACCCTCCATGGAATTCACTTGGCGAGGATTTTGGACTTGTTGCAACTATGCCTTAGCCAATTAGTTCATAGTAGTTGTCAACTCTGCTATAGCTTGCCCATGGTCATGTAATTCCTTGTGCAAATGAATAACCGTAGGGTCACCTTGAGACACATTGCCTCTACTTTTCTATGCAGAAGAAGTGTCAGCCATCTCATCAAGTACATCACATGCCTCATAATATGATAGCTTCATAAAGTTGCCCTTGGCAAGTTGGTTCACTATGCATTGATTTGTTATATTGATGCCCCGGTAGAAAGTTTGTTGGATCATAGCGTCGGTCATATCATTATTGAGGCATTCCTTCACCATCATTCTATACCGCTCCTAAATCTCATGCAAAGGTTCCGTGGGCTCTTGCTTGAAAGCCAATATCTCATCTCGAAGTGCCGCCATATGCCTGGGTGAAAAGAATTTAGTAATGAATTTATCCGCCAACTCATCCCAAGTTGTGATGGAATGGTTGGGAAGTCTCTCGAGCCAATTTAATGCCTTCCCCCGAAGTGAGAATGGGAAAAGTCTCAACTTAAGAGCATCCTCGGACACATTCATCTGTTTGCTCCCCCAGCATGTATCCACGAACCCCTTGAGATGTTTGTAGGCATTTTGATTTGCAGCGCTCGTGAAGTACCTACACTGCTCAAGTAAGGTCAACATCACATTGGTTATCTGAAAGTTGCCCACCCGGATCTTGGGTGGGACAATAGCACTTGCATAACCCTGGTTCGGAAGTACTCTGGGAGCCACTCTTGGAGGTGGCGGAGGAGGGTCTGGAATATTGTCATTTGGATTATCATTGGCATTGTGGCCTCTACGTTGTCCTTGAGGTACAAGAGGCACCTCATCTTGTTCAACATCATTTACCTCCTTCCTCACAATCACATTTCCAAGAGGGTCATTTGCGTTGTTCAATGCTATTTTAGTACCTAAGTAGTGACACAAACAAGTAAGTAACAAAGAATGAAAGAAGAACAATACACAAAACTAACTAAATAGATAGCTAAAACCGTTAGCTCCCCGACAATGGTGCCAAAAAGTGATTGTTGCCTACTCCGCACCACTAATAAGTAGAGAGAGAGGGTTGCAATAGCTTTTACCCAATTTTGGGTCGGGATCGATTTCCACAGAGAGCTAAAAATGGAATGGTGTATCTATTTAGCTTAGGATTGCGCAGAGTTCCAAATTGCACTTCTCATAATTTTTGGGGTTTTCTTTTAATTCTACTTTTAACAAACTACAAATTGTAAATTAAGCTAAGAGTTAAATGCTACGTGTTTTTCAAATAGTTAAAGGCACTAGGGTAGTGACATCTGCCTAGGTGGTCAATTGACGGGTACTTGAAACTGAGGCACAATTGACATGATTGGGGAGTATGATATAACCATTGCACTACTTTACCCACTCCACCTCTCGGTGGTTCAAGTGATTTTGCCCAATTGACTTTCTCAAGACCAATTGGGTATGCAAATTTGCACAAGCAACTTAGGGTTCAAGTCGGGTATTACTCTCTCGAGGTTTAACCATTTTATTGGGGATATCAATCTCTTGAGTACTCCCCAATATCTTGTTGGATCAATCTCGGAGACTTAGGCTCTCTTTCTCAAGAAGAGCCCTAGTCAACTAAAACAAACTAGTGTTTGCAACCACTAATTCAGCAATTAACCATGAAATTGATCCAAATATCAAACACCTATAGTCAATTTAGCCCTAAAATGCAAGACCCATCAATTACCCACACTAGGGTTGAGCCACAACCCTAGCTATGAGGTCTAGCTACTCATATTCAAAGAAGAAAAACAAAAAATAGATGAAGATAAACACATATTAATTAATTGCGAAGTTAAATACAAACATTCAATGATGGAAAGTAAGTAAAATTGCCCAAAATGGCTACACGAGACGTTCCCACGAGCGCAGCTGCTTCTAAAATCTATCTGATAACCTAAAAATGGAAAAAGGGTTCTATTTATACTAAGCTGAAAAATCTGGACAAAAATGCCTCTGCGGGGTTAGTGCGGACCGCACAGAATGGACTGCGGCCACGGTGACTTCTAGTGTGGTCCACACAAAGTTGACTGCGGACCACATTGGCTTGAAAGCCCCAAGTTCAACTTCTCTGAATCTTGGCTCTGCGAACCGCACAAAATGGTAGTGCGGCCGCATGGATTCCAGTGCGGACCGCACTAAATCTAATGCGGCCACATTGCCTTTTAGCCTAAAAAACCAGCTCTCTGAACCTCCTAGTGCGGACCACACAGAATGGTGTACGCCGCACTGGACCTATTTTGCCTGAGCTTGTCTTGTCTTTGGCACTTGTGCAGGTTTCACTCCTTTGAGCTGATCTTTGACATCTTGTCACTTTATTGATCAAACATGTAATCAAGCACAACTTATGAGCCTTTTGGGACTATTTTGTATGAATATTTAACCAAAGCATAAGCAAGAAGGAGTATAAAATGCATCAAAATCCCTAGTTATCACTCAACTGCCAGCAGGTGAAATATGAGCATCAAATATCGGGTGGCTTGCTTCAGCGGTTAGATATTCTAGAGTGGAAGTGGGAGCGAATCACCATGGATTTTGTAGTTGGACTCCCGCGGACTTTGAAAAAGTGCACAACTATTTGGGTGATTGTGGATCGGCTGACCAAGTCCTCTTCTCACTTATTGTGATGAGCCAAAAGATCATCACTTGTGTTACAAGTAAATATTGTGTTTCAAGGACTTGAAAACCTCTTTTTGTTTTACATCGATGTGCGTGCACAGTCCGGACGCATTTTCGGAAAGCTTTTATGTGAAAACTAAGTAAAATAAGGAAAATTGGCTTTTAAAATTAAATAAAGTTGATTTTGGTCAACATTCTTGGTAAACGAACCCGGACCCATGTTCCGACGGCCTTGTAGGGTTCGTAGTAAATTTGGGACTTGGGAATATGTATGGAATCAAATTCGAGGTCCCAAGCCTGAGAAATAAATTTTTGAAATAAATTATTTTCTAGAAAATATAAAGGTTTTTAGAAGTGAATTGATGCATTTTCTTGATGGTATCGGGCTCGTATCTTGGTTTCAGAGCCCGGTAAAAGTTTGAAATAATAGTCAAGTTGAATCTGTAAAATTTGGTAAAGATCGAAATTGGTTTGGTATAAAACAGACCTATAGTTGAGAAAATAGTAATTTTGATGTTCTTGAGTGATTTCATGAATTTGAGGTTTAATTCATAGTTGTTAATATTATTTTGATGATTTTGATTGCACGAGCAAGTCCGTATGATATTTTTGGAATAGCGTGCATGTTTGTTTTGGACTCCCGATGGTTCGGGTATGTTTTGGATAGACTACAGAGTGAATTTGGACTTAGAGAAAAGGTTGTTGCAGGTTCAGCTGTGTTGCAGGCTCTGATCTCGCAATTGCGAGGTCAGGCTTCGCAATTGCGAGCCCAACAGGCTTGGCAATTGTGAGGGCTTGATCGCATTTGCGAAGAAAGCCTTGCCTGCCAGTGTTCGCAATTGCGAACCACCCTTCGCAAATACGAAGTCATCAGGGGAGGGACAATATCGCAATTGTGACTATTTGTTTGCAATTGCGAGGTTAATAGAAAATGCCCAGGTTCGCAAATGCGAGGCCTTGTTCGTATTTGCGAGCTTCGCAATTGCGAAGTACCTGTCGTAATTGCGACATCTGTGACCAGTTAATTGGGACTTAGACGCATTTTTCTTCATTTTGCAAACTCTCTCAAACCCTAAGCTCTCTTGGGCGATTTTCTAAAGAAAAGTTATTCTCCAAATCAATTGTAAATCATTTCTAACTCATTTTCTTTAATCTATAACGTCTTTTCACATGATTTCAACTCAAACTCAAGGGTTTTCATGGAGGAAATTGGGTGTTTTGGGTAGAACTTAGGATTTTCAAATTTTGGGGATTTGGACTTCGATTTGGGGTTCGATTTCAAATTAAATTATATATTTGAGTTTGTGGGTGAATGGGTAATTGAGTTTTGGTTCGAACATCGAGTTTTGACCATGTGGGCCCGGGGTTGATTTTTGACTTTTTGGGAAAATCTTTAGAAAACTTATTTTCATGCATTAGAATTGATTCATTTAGCATTTATTGATATCGTTAAGTAAATTGTGGCTAGATACAAGCGAATTGGTGGTGGAATCAAGAGGTAAAGTGATCGTTGAGCAAAATTGTGTTCATGGCATTGAGGTAAGTGTTTGGTCTAACCTTAGCTTGAGGGAATATGTATTGTGCTTTAATTGCTATGTGCTAGTGTAGTGTACGGCGTATATGAGTGGTGACTAGTATCTATACGTCATTGTCAAGCATGCCCGTGAGTCTTAAATTGTAATCATCGTGTTCTTGATAAATACTACAAATGCCTAAGATGTTAATTCTCCGTGTTGGGCAAGAATTATGATTCTCCTTGTAGTATATGATTGTTGTTGAGTATTGGTTCCAGTTGAGGTTTCATTTGTGAAGTTAAATGTTGGTATATATTTGGTTATAGCTGATTCCCTTGTCGGGACGTATTTAATTCTTACTATTAGTTCCCTTGTTGGGATGTGCTTATTCTCATAGTTGATTCCCTTGTCGCGACATTGTTGTTTCCTTATTGCTCCCTTGCCGGGATTCATTTGTGATTGGTGTTGAATTGTATATTGGGATCAGGTTGCACGCCGTAATAATATTATATATGATCGGGTTACACGCCGCAACATGGAGTAATAAGGGAGGACAGGAGGGGTCGGGTTGCACGCCGCAATAGTGATATATGATTGGATCGGGTTGCACGCGGCAACAGTAATATATGATTGGATCGGGTTGCACGTCGCAACAATGATATATGATTGGATCGGGTTGCATGTCGCAACAGTGTTATATGATTTGGATCGGGTTGCACGCCGCAACAATAAATAATAAAAGTGGATATTGATTTGTTACTGTTTCCTTATTCTTACTGATGCAAACCTTAAGATGTTCTTTATGTTTTTCCCCTGAGTTACTGTTGGTATTCAATACCCCCTCCCCCACCCCCCACAGCATATTCCCCTCCCCATCTTTAACTGCTAGTTTCCGTTATATTTTTTACCGTATATGCTTTAGCTGCACGGGTTTATTTGGTAGTCTTGTCCTAGCCTCGTCTCTACTTCGCCGAGGTTAGGCTCGACACTTACCAGCACATGCGGTCGGTTCTGCTGATACTATACTCTGCACTGTATGCAGATCTCGGTACTGGAGTATACGGACCTTAGCTAGGGGTTGCTGCCTTCAGTCCACCAGGAGACCCGAGGTAGACTTGCAGGCATCCGCAAGCCTTGGTGTCTCCTCCTATCTAGTTTCTTTCTGTTCTTTTATATTACAAAGACAGAAATGTACTTTCTTGTTCAGACTTTATTTGTAATTTCTCTTAGATAGTCCGTGAAATTGTGACACCAGTTTTGGGTGGTTTATGTTATGGATTTGTATCAGTATTAGCTTAAATTGTTACATTTCATTCTTCTGCTTTAATATTTTTTGCTGTTTATAAAATGTTAATTTACAACTGTTAAAGGATTTAATATGGAAAGGGTTAAATAATTGGAATAATCGGCTTGCCTAGATTTCTCTAGTAGGCACCATCACGACTCCCGAGGGTGGGAAATCCGGGTCGTGACAAGTTGGTATCAGAGCTCTAGGTTGCTTAGGTCTCACAATTCACGGACAAGCTTGGTAGAGTCTGAGGGATCGGTACGGAGATGTCTGTGCTTATCCCCCAGAGGCTGTAGAGTTAGGAACAATTTCATTTCTATTCATCTCTATCATGCGGTTTGGTTTCTCAATGCTAATTTAGTTTTTACTTTGTTCTTTCACAGATGGCGAGAACACGTGCTTCCTCATCCACTGATCAACAGCCCTATCCCCTAGCAACAGCTCCCACGATGGGTAGAGGGCGAGGCCGAGGGCGTGCTAGAGGCCAAGGCAGGAGCAGAGCTCAGCCCAGAGCAGCAGCACCAGCAGTGGAGCCTCAGGTTGAGTTTGATGATGAGGTTCCAACCCAGACAGTTCTTGTGGGCCCAGCTCAAGTCCTAGAGGGGTTCATTGCTACCATAGTACTCCAAGATGCTCTAGTCCGTCTAGTGGGCCTTATGGAGAGTGCCACCCGGGCAAACTTACTTCCTATAGCACTAGCCGTCTCTCAGGCTGGGGGAGGAGCACGGACTCTCGCTACCCGCACTCTGAATTAGATGGCTCCCCAGTTTCAGACTCCAGCTGCTCAGCCAGTTGAAGCAGTTCAGTCGGGTGCGGTAGCTCAGACCGGTGATGGAGCAGCTATGTCTGTCGATGCTTTGTGGAGGTTGGACAGGTTCACCAAGTTTTTCACTACTACTTACGGTGGTACATATTTAGAGGATCCCCATTATTACTTAGAAAGTTGTCATGATGTTCTTTGGAATATGGGGATAGTGGAGACTAATGGGGTCGACTTTGCTGCTTTTCGTCTGTCAGGTTCCACCAAGACTTGGTGGAGGGATTATTGTTTGGCTAGGCTAGCTGGGTCACCTTCCTTGACTTGGGATCAGTTCTCTCAGCTATTTATTGAGAAGTTTCTTCCTATCACTTAGAGGGAGGACTATTGGAGGTAGTTTGAGCATCTCCAGTAGGGTTCCATGACCGTCACTCAGTACGAGACCAGATTTATTGCTTTGTACCGTCATGATCTTATCATACTTCCCACTGAGAAAGAGAGGGTGAGGAGGTTCATTAAGGGACTCGCTTAGCCGATTCAATTGCAGATGGCTAAGGAGACTAGGAGCGAGATTTCTTTTCAGGATGCGGCCAATATGGCCAAGAGAGTTGAGATGGTTCTATCACAGGGTAGTGGTCAGGGGTCTGACAAGGGGCCCCGTCATTCAGGCAGGTTTAGTGGTGCCTCATCTGGAGGCAGGGATTCTTTTGGTAGGGGCCATCCTTCCAGGCTATTTCATTCAGCACTTACGACTTCTCATGGTGCTTCAGGTGGCCTTGGTTCTCATATGCAGTATTCTGATCAGCAATCCTACCATGCACCATCAACTCCTATCAGAGCACCTCCTATTCAGAGCTATTCTCATGTCAGTCAGGTCGCCAGGGTCAGTCTTAGTTTCCTCAGCCGCAACAGTCAGGTAGATGTTTTGAGTGCGGTGAGTATAGTCATATATGGAGGTCTTGTCTAAGATTAGTGGGTGTTCAACCGCAGCAGCAGGGTTCCCGTGCTATGGTTCCGGAACCAGGTGTTCCACCGGCTGCTCAGCCAGCTAGGGGTCGGGGTAGAGGGCTAGAGGTGGAGGTGGAGGTAGAGGTACTAGAGGTGGAGGTCAGGCAACTAGAGGTGGAGGCCAGCCAGCAGGAGGCCATCCCAGGGATGTAGCTCAGAGTGGTGGGGCCTAGCCCCGATGTTATGCTCTTCCAGCCAAGCCCAAGGCTGAGGCATCCGATGCAGTTATCACAGGTACCATTCTGGTCTGTAGAAAAGATGCTTCAGTTTTATTTGATCCAGAGTCTACATACTCATATGTGTCATCTTATTTTGCCTCATATCTGGTCATGCCTAGTGATTCCTTAAGTGCTCCTGTTTATGTGTCTACACCGGTAGGTGATTCTATTGTGGTAGATCGTGTCCATCGTTCATGTATATTTGTGATTGGGGGTCTTGATACTCGAGTAGATTTGTTACTTTTGGATATGGTTGATTTTGATGTCATATTGGGGACGGACTAGTTATCACCTTACCACGCTATCTTGGACTGTCACGCCAAGACTGTGACCTTAGCCTTTCCCGGTTTACCTCGTTTAGAGTGGAGAGGGACTCCTAGTCATTCTACCCGTAGGGTTATCTCATATATGAAGGCTTGGCATATGGTCGAGAAGGGGTGTTTGGCCTATTTGGCATATGTTCGTGATTCTAGTGTTAAGGTTCCTTCTATGGATTCTGTGCTTGTTGTTCGTGAGTTTCCTGAGGTATTTCTTTCATACCTACTGGGTATACCACCCGACAAGGATATTGACTTCTACATTGATTTGGCTCCGGGCACTCAGACCATTTCTATCCCGCCGTATCGTATGGCCCCGCCTGAGTTGAAAGAATTGAAGGAGCAGTTGCAAGACTTGCTTGATAAAGGCTTTATTAGACCTAGTGTCTCGGCTTGGGGTGCACCAGTGTTGTTTGTTAAGAAGAAGGACGGATCGATGAGGATGTGTATAGATTACCGGCAGTTGAACAAGGTTACAATCAAGAATAAGTATACATTGCCGAGGATTGATGATTTGTTTGATCAGCTTCAGGATGCCAAGGTATTTTCGAAGATTTACTTGAGATCTTGCTACATTCAGCTAAGGATTAGGGCATCCGATGTCCCTAAGACACCTTTCTGCACTCGGTACGGGCATTATGAGTTCTTGGTGATGTCATTTAGGTTGACAAATGCCTCAGCAGCGTTTATGGATTTGATGAACCGAGTGTTCAAGCCTTACTTGGATTCATTCATGATAGTCTTCATTGATGATATTTTGATCTATTCCCGCAACCGGGAGGAGCATGAGCAGTATCTGAGAGTGGTTCTTCAGACTTTGAGAGATAGTCAGTTGTATGCTAAGTTTTCGAAGTGTGAATTCTGGTTGAGTTCAGTTGCATTCTTGGGTCACATTGTTCCAACTGAGGGTATTAAGATGGATCCAAAGAAGATAGAGGCAGTTAAGAACTGGCCTAGACCCGCGTCAGCTACAGAGATCCGGAGTTCTTGGGTTTGGCAGATTATTACTGTCGGTTTGTGGAGGGGTTTTCATCTATTGTAGCCCCGATGATCAGGTTGACCTAGAAGGGTGCCTAGTTCAGGTGGTCGGATGAGTGTGAGGCGAGCTTTCAGAAGCTCAAGACAGCATTGACTACGACGCCAGTGTTGGTATTTCTTGTAGGTTCAGGGCCATATACAGTTTATTGTGACGCATCTCGTATTGGACTTGGTGTGGTGTTGATGCAGGATGGCAAGGTCATTGCTTATGCTTCACGACAGTTGAATATTCATGAGAAGAATTATCCAGTTCATGATTTGGAGTTAGCAGCCATTGTTTACACGCTGAAGATTTGGAGGCACTATTTGTATGGCGTGTCATGTGAAGTGTTCACGGATCACAAGAGTCTGTAGTATTTGTTCAAGCAGAAAGAGCTAAATTTGAGGCAGAGAAGGTGGTTGAAGCTGTTTAAAGACTATGATATCACCATCTTATATCATCGGGGAAAGGCCAATGTGGTGGCCGATGCTTTGAGTAGAAAGTCAGCCAGTGTGGGCAGTCTTGCGTATATTCAGGTCGGTGAGAGACTGCTTGCTTTGGATGTTCAGGCTTTGGCCAATCAGTTTGTGAGGTTGGATATTTCTGAGCCCAGCCGTGTGTTAGCTTGTACTGTTGCTCGTTCTTCATTATTTGAGCGTATTCGAGATTGGCAATATGATGATCCTCATTTGCTTGTCCTTAGATACACAGTGCCGCACGGAGGTGCCAAGCAGGTTACAGTTGAAGATGATGGAGTTTTGAGGATACAGGGTCGTATTTGTGTGCCTAACGTGGATGGACTTCGAGAGTTGATTTTAGAGGAGGCCCATAGTTCCTGGTACTCTATTCATCCGGGTGGCTCTAAGATGTATCAGTATTTGCGGTAGCATTATTGGTGGAGGAGGATGAAGAAGGATATTGTTGCATATGTGGCTCGGTGTTTGAATTGTCAGTGGGTAAAGTACGGGCATCAGAGACCCGGTGATTTGTTCTAGAAGATTGAGATTCCTGAGTGGAAGTGGGAGCGTATCACTATGGACTTTGTTGTTGGACTCCCATGAACCCAGAGGAAGTTCGATGCAGTGTGGGTTATTGTCGATAGGCTGACCAAGTCATCACATTTCATTCCTGTGGCGGTTTCCTACTCTTCTGAGCGGTTGGCAGAGATCTACATCCGGGAGATTGTTCGTCTTCATGGTGTGCCCGTGTCTATCATTTCGGACCAAGGTACGCAGTTTACCTCACATTTCTGGAGGGCAGTTCAGCGTGAGTTTGGCACACGGGTCGAGTTGAGCACAGTGATTCATCCTCAGACAGACGGGCAATCCGAACGTGCTATTCAGATTTTGGAGGATATGCTTCGAGCTTGTTTCATTGACTTTGGAGGCTCGTGGGATGAGTTCTTATGTTTAGCGGAGTTTGCCTACAACAACAACTACCAGTCGAGCATCCAGATGGCTCCTTATGATGCTTTATATGGTAGGTGGTGTTGGTCGCCGGTTGGATGGTTTGAGCCGGGAGAGGCTCAGTTTTTGGGTACAAATCTAGTGCACGATGCCTTGGACAAGGTCAGGATCATTCAGGATAGGCTCCGTACAGCTCAGTACAGGCAAAAGAGTTATGTCGACCGTAAGGTTCGTGATGTGGCATTCATGGTTGGCGAGCGGGTGTTGCTTAGGGTGTCGCCTATGAAGGGCATGATGAGCTTTTGGAAGAAGGGCAAGTTTATCCCTAGTTTCATTGGCTCGTTTGAGATTCTTGATCGAGTGGGAGAGGCGGCTTATAGTCTTGCATTGCCACCGAGTTTATCAGTCGTGCATCCAGTGTCTCATGTGTCCATGCTTCGGAAGTATCACGGCGATCCATCCCATATGTTAGACTTCAGCACTGTCCAGTTCGACAAGGACTTGTGTTGGCCCAAGTAAATGTGAAGTTTTAAAGACCGACAAACGAACTCAGACATGGACCAGGTCCATCTTGTGAAGCACAGTCGTGATCAACCCAAACATGTGAGATGCACGTGAAGGAGATAAATCTAGCTTATCAAAAGTAATATCTCCTGATCATGATCGGAAAGGTTGCATATTGGATAAGGAGAAAGACTTCTTACACAAAGAGAACACAGTTTAGGAAAGGATAAAGTTAGAGTATGAGATCAACTAGAACTCTTCCACCATGGAAGAGTACCATCTGTATCCTAGTCAATATCTAATTACTAACCCCTTAAATATCAATGTTGTTCTCTTTTACAGGTAATGCACATAAGCAGAAGTTAAACGTGAATTGAGAGCAAAATAGCAAGACAATTTTGCAAGCAATTTATGTGTGATTCAAGCGTGCAATCCTGAAGCTACTTGAACCAGATAGAAGAACCACTTCCAAGTGTCTATCTTTTACTCTAGTTCAATTGTAGTAGGTGATTTTACATTGTACCTTTCAGCTTTTATAGAAGCAAATGTATTAGGCACTTAGAGTTTTCAAGTTAGAGTTAACTTGAAGTTGTCGCAACAGTTGAGGCTATGTGACACAATGGGATTAGAGTTAATCCTAGGTTTACAAAAGAGTTTTTGTAAATGCAGTTTTTGGCTTAGTGATTTTAGTGGAGAGTTTGGGAAAATCCTACTGGAAGGTAGGTCTTGGTTTTTTCCCTTTTGAGCCAGGTATTTTCCACGTAAAAATCTCTGTGTTCTTTATTTTCTGTACTTATTATTCCGCAATAGTAGTAGTTGGAACACATAGAAGAACCAGGTCCTTCTATAATCAAGTTAAGCAAAAATTGGGTACCACACAAATCACCCCCCTTGTGAGATATTGAAGTCTAAAACATCAATTGGTATCAGACCAGGTTATCCTTGAAGAGGCTAACACCTTAGAACAGATCAAGATGAGTGCACCACCTAGAAACTGGGAAGGGCAATCTACTACTAGGAATCCACTCTTTAATGGACAGTATTATTCCTGGTGGAAGAACAGGATGAGAGATCACATCATAGGAGAAGACTATGAACTCTGGGACATAGTTACTGATTGTCCCTTGGCTACTACAAAGAAGAATGCTGAAGGAGTGGACGTGCCAAAGACAAGAGCTGACTGTACTGCCGAAGATTTGAAGAAATGGGAAAATAATGCCAAGGCCAAGAAATGGCTTGTATGTGGACTAGGTCCAGACGAGTACAACAGGATTCAATGTTGTACCACTGCTAAGAAGATATGGGACACTCTACAAGTGGACCATGAAGGAACTCCTCAGGTAAAGAGATCAAGAGGAATACTACTATATTCTCAATATGAGAATTTCACTATGAATGAAGGAGAAACCATCCAAGAGATGTACACAAGGTTCACAACACTAACAAATGAACTTAAGTCTCTTGGAAGAGTTATCCTTGAAGAAGACAAGGTTGAGAAAATCATGACAAGGGTCTTGCCATTAAATTGGGAAAACAAAATCACGGCTATTCAGGAATCAAAGAACATTGTTACCCTCAAGTTGGATGAGCTAATTGGAAATCTCACTGCCTATGAACTGAGAAGGCAAACCATGAAGATGGATGCACTCAAGAAGGAAAGAAGCCTGGCTCTCAGAATAGCTGAAGGTGCAGACTTAGAGGATGATGAAATGGCTATGATCACAAGGGATTTCAAGAAGTATCTAATAAGAGGAAAGGGTTCTTCAAGAGGTGCAACCTTAAACAAACCAAGGTCTCTTGAAAAACAGACCAACGAGGGCTGCTACAAATGTGGTAAGACTGACTACATGATCAAGAATTATCCTCAGTGGGAAATTGAATGGAAGAAGGAAAGGGATGAACGAAGAAGTAGGAAGAAGGAACAGGTTCAACCCAAAAGGAACAAAGGATCAACAAAGGCTATGGTTGATACTTGGGGAGAGACCTCATATAAGGATTCAAAAGATGAAGCTAGAAATGAACAAGCACTTATGGCCATTGGAGAATCAGACGATGAACAATAGGTAAGTGTTATTCATCTCAAAGACAAGATTAAACTTTTGTCTAAGAAAGGCTTCTGAATTATTGCTAGACTTATTGATGAGTCTGAGGTCATAAACAAAAAAAAGGAATAGTTGTCTAGGGAATATGTGATCCTAAAAGCAAAGTGCAAAAATTTGGAATTTAGGGCTAGTGAAAGTGATAGTAAAAATGCTGAGTTGAAGAACCACAGTGTTTTAGAACTTAGGTCTGAAAATTTAAAACTGAAATTAGGAACAGGTAAGAAGAAGGCTGATCACACACATCTCACCTTAGAAGAAAATCTAGGAAAAATGAAGGATGAGTTGTACAAGAAAGATGAGGAGATAAGAGTACTAAAAGAAGATCTAGGCAAGGTGAAGCATGAACTAGATAGAACTTGCAAATGAAATAAGTCCTCTGATGCACTATCCTGGCTACAAGAGCACCACAATAGCAACAAAAGAGGACTTGGCTATGGGACCCCAGCACCTAAGTGGGATCCCAAAAGCAAATACATCACATTTCCTGGAAAAAAAATCTGCACACACTGTGGCAAGACTGGTCATTACAAAAGTGAATGTAATGCAAAATAAAAGGCCAGTCAAAAGAATAAAACCTTTGTTCAAGAGAAAAATAGGTTACCTGGATGGGCCAAAAGGAATTTAATTCACCTATTTGCCTATAGAAAGGGACCCAAACTAGTTTGGGTTCTTAATACTAACCCCTGATTTTGTTTTGCAGGTCCAAGTAAAGGAAAGTAGCCAAATATGGTACATGGATAGTGGCTGCTTAAAGCATATGACTAGAAGTAAGAACCAATTCCTTTCACTTGAGGACCTAAAAGGAGGTAATGTCTCCTTTGTAAATGGGAAGAAAGGTGAGATCATTGGGGTTGGAAAGGTAGGTAAGACAGACTCACATTCCATTGAGAATGTCTACTTAATATATGACTTGAAATATAGCCTAATCAGTATATCACAATTGTGTGACATAGGTAACCTAGTAGCATTCACCTCTACAAAATGTTTTATGATTAATCTTACCACTGACAAGATTGTTTTGCAGGGAAAAAGAGTTAACAATATTTACATTGTAGATTTGTCCGCTCTTTCAGAAAATGAACTTACTTGCTTGAGTGTGTTGGATAATGATCCCCTCTTGTGGCACAAAAGACTTGGTCATGCAAGTCTGAATCAACTCAACAAATTAGTCTCCAAGGACCTAGTGATAGGGTTCCCTAACATCAAGTTCAAGGAAGACACTTGTGAGGCCTGTGCAAGGGGGAAGCAGGTAAGATCATCTTTTAAAAGCAAGAAAATGGTAAGCACAACCAGGATGATGGAACTGGTTCATATAGATCTTTGTGGTCCAATGAGAACATTGAGTAGAGGTGGTAAGAATATGTGATGGTACTTGTTGATGATTACTCTAGGTTTACTTGAGTGTTGTTTTTAACATCTAAGGATGAAGCATTTTACATGTTTACTGCCTTTGTTAGAAAAACTCAGAAACAACTAGGTAATCAACTTGCATCAATTAGGTCTGATCATGGAATTGAATTTGAAAATGCTAAGTTTGCTAAATTTTGTGATGAGAATGGTATAGATCATAATTTCTCTGCCTCTAGGACTCCTCAACAAAATGGAGTAGTTGAAAGAAAGAATAAGACTCATGAAGATATGGCTAGGACTATACTTCTTTCTAGTAAACTGCCCCATAGCTTCTGGGCAGAGGCTGTAAATACCGCATGTTACATCATTAATAGATGCATGACTAGACCTCTTGTAGAGAAGACTCCCTATGAGTTACTTAAAGGGAGAAAACCAAATATATCCCATCTTAGGGCATTTGGATGCAAGTTCTTTGTGCATAATAATGGAAAGGACTCCCTAGGTAAGTTTGATCCCAAAAGTAATGAGGGAGTATTCTTGGGATATTCTTCACATAGCAAAGCTTATAAAGTGTACAACAAAAGAACTTTGTGTGTAGAAAAAAGTGTACATGTAGTTTTTGATGAAACTAACATTCTTTTTGAGAAACAGGAACATGAAGATGAAGCTATTGGGCTGGTAAAAGAATTGAGTAAAGTCACAGCTCAAGCTGAAGATGCATCAAAAGAAGGAACATGTGATGGAACAAGTTCTTCCATCCAGGGCAACATGACAGGGGGAACTGAACAAAGAAGAACTGAAACCAATCCCCTAATGGAACCTTTCCATAAGCATGTTCCTCAGCAACATAACATGGGAGAAACATCAAACAAAAACCAGTTGGTTGTGAAACCTTACAAGTATCAAAATTCTTATCCCATTGAGAATATAATTACTGATCCAACATCTGGAGTTAAAACTAGATCATAATTAAAGAATTTGTGTGTTTTTGATGCTTTCTTATCTCTTATTGAACCTAACAATGTTGCTGAGGCTTTGCAGGATGCAGATTGGGTAAATGCAATGCAAGATGAACTTAATCAGTTTGAGAGAAGTCAAGTTTGGTATCTAGTTCTAAGACCCAAGGACAAATCAGTAATTGGTACTAAATGGATCTTTAGAAACAAGCTTGATGAAGATGGAACAGTTATAAGGAACAAGGCAAGGCTGGTAGTCGAAGGTTATAGCCAAGAGGAGGGCATAAATTATGATGAGACCTTTGCTCCAATTGCAAGACTGGAGGCAATAAGACTCCTCATAGCCTTTGCAGCACACATGGAATTTACTCTTCATCAGATGGATATCAAAAGTGCCTTCCTAAATGGCTACCTAAAAGAAAAAAGTGTTTGTCAAACAACCTCCAGGGTTTGAGAGCAAGGAGTATCCGGAACATGTGTACAAATTAGACAAGGATCTCTATAGACTCAAGCAGGCTCCTAGAGCATGGTATGAACGAATGCCTAAATTCCTGCTTGAACATGGCTAAAAGAGAGGTAAAATTGACAGTACTTTATTCCTGAGGGAAAAAGGTAAGGATCTTCTTGTAGAACAAATATATGTTGATGACATAATTTTTGGGGCAACCACTGACAAACTAAGTAAGGACTTTGTCAAATTAATGGGGAGTGAGTTTGAAATGAGCATGATGGGTGAGCTTAACTTTTTCTTAGGCTTACAGATCAAACAAAACCCAATCGGAATCATGATCCATCAGCAGAATATGCAAAAGAGTTGATTAAGAAGTTTAAAATGGATGAATCAAAATAAATAGACACACTCATTGCAACAACTACTAAATTAGACATAGATGAACCTGGTTCATCTGTTGATCAGAAGTTGTATAGGGGTATGATTGGTTCACTTTTGTATCTTACTGCTAGCAGACCTGACATAGTTTTCAGTGTAGGGCTTTGTGCTCGTTTTCAGGCAAATCCTAAGGAATCTCACTTGACTGTTTTCAAGAGGATACTGAGATATTTCAAAGGCAGTACTGATCTTTGCCTTTGGTACCCTAAAGGTAGTAACTTTAATCTAGTGGGATATGCTGATGCTGACTATGCAGGTTTCCTTGTGGATAGGAAAAGCACCTCAGGTATGACTCATTTTCTTGGTTCATGTATGGTATCATAGGCCACTAAAAAGCAGAATTCAGTGGCCTTATCCACTGATGAGGCTGAATATGTTATTGTTGCCTCTTGTTGTGCTCAACCGCTGTGGATCAAACAGCAGCTGATAGATTTGGGCATTGAAGTTGGTTGCATCCCTATATTTTGTGATAACACTAGTGTTATAAGTATGACAAAGAACCCAGTTCATCATAAGAGGACTAAGCACATAGATGTTAGACATCACTTCTTAAGGGACAACTATGAGAAAGGATTGATTACCATAGAATTCTATGCTACTAATAAATAAATTGCTGACATCTTTACTAAAATATTGAGTAGAGAAATCTTTGAAAGGAATATGTTAGAATTAGAAATGATTAAGATCACCTAATGGGACCAGCTAAGAATGCACAATGAAAACAATTAATGAAAAAAATATTGGCTAGGAAATCTGGAACTTGTGTAAATACCTAGATTAATTTTTACTCAGTTTCATACTGTAAATAGTATACTCCTGTGACATGTGTTGATATGAGTCACTGATCTCTAACAAAATTTTCTCTATTATGGTAATTTGAGGCATGATCAAGAGAATTCTAAATGAAGAACCTGGTTCATCAGTATTGGTCATCTGAAAAATGAGGTATGTTTTTTTACACTCTGCACAATTAGAAATATAAATATTTAAATTATGATTAGAGTCCTACCTATGTTCAAACACATCTGAAAATCCTATTCGTTTATTTTTTGAACCAGTTTTGTCTCTACTAGAGTTCTCACCACATAAAATGCCTAAAATCTAGGAAAGCTTAATTGTTCATTCAACCTGCAATTTCAGGTTGATTAGACCTCTAATTGACTACTAAAAGATACCATTAGTCATTAAATAGGTCTCCTTCTTTAAATACCTATCATCACCTTTTGTCACCCTCACTATTTCAAACCGTAAAAATCTATTTCACTCTCAAGTGTTCTCTCTTCCAAAAGCCTAACTCACAAACTCTCTCAAGAAGTCAGTTACAATGTCGAACTCTCAAGATAATCCAGGCACTCCCCCACTACCCTCCCCTTCTGGTTCCTCCATACCACCTCCACCCAGCACAACCACTCAACTTAGGAGAAGGCAAGTAAAAATGCTTGCTCGGAAAACGGTGGCAACTAGTGCTCTATCAAAGAAATTGAACGAAAAATTGAAGTCAAGCCAAGCCAAAGATTCTGAGAACTCAGACGATTCGTTCAAATCTGCTAGTAAGGGGGAAGGAACTAGGTCTTATGACTCGGGGAAAGCTCCAAACTCCCCTTCTAAGGTAAGTTCTGCTTTGACTGAAAATTTAAAAAATAAGTTTGTTTTGGTTGGGTCCGACAGGAATGTGGAATTGACTGAACTGGGAAGAAGAGGAGGTAAAAAGAAAAATGAAAAAGAAAGAGAGAGAGAGAGAGAGGGGGGTGTATGTGTTGATATGAGGGGAAAAGGGAAAGGAGTGGCTGGTTCTTCACCCACTTTTGAAGTGATGGTACCAACTATTTATGGGGTCGAACATGCATCTGTGGAAGAAAGTGGTAAGAAGTTAGGGGGAAGTGGTTCAGGGGAGGCTGCTGAAGGGTTGGTCAATCTAAGTTCACAGGCAGATGAACCTGGTTCATCTATTGAGGAGACCCTAGCAGAACTTCTGAAGAAAGTAGGTGCCAGTTATGATCCAAAGAAAAGGAGATCTCCAATACCAAAAGCCCCTAGTGCTGCAAAATCTTCCAAGAAATGAAAGGCTTCCTCCCCAACAACTACTGAAATTCCCTTGCCAAAGGGAAGAGCCACAAGAAGTAGGGTGAAACAGAGTGAGAGTGAACTACAAAAGGCTTTGGCTAAAAGTAAGAAGAAGATGATGGATAAAGGAAAAGTTAAGGTTGCAGAGTCCTCTGAAGCTATTGATGTTGAGGAGATGGAACAGGTCCATTAGGAGGACCATACAACATGGAGGTTCAGACTCCCAAGCCCAAAAAGACCAAGACATCTTCCAAAAAGTCTTCATCTGTGTCTAAGGCTGTTGAACCTTCATTGGCCAAGAGGACAAGGTCTGCAGTGAAAAGCAAACAAGTTAGAATTTCTGAAGATGAAGAATGGAGTGGTGAAGAAGAAAGTGAGCCTGATGGTGAACAAGACAAGCTGGCCAAGTTTGGCAAAAGAAAAATTTTGAAGGGAAGATTGCTGAAAGACTTAGTGGAACTAGGAATGGTTCATTTGGTTGATGCCCTTACTGTTCAGGGATGGAAGGATATGGTCCTTCAGATGGATGGAAGGCTAGCTAGAAATGAGATTATTGAATTCATGGCAAATCTTGAGGTCAAAGATGGAAGATTCACCACCCTAGTAAAAGGAGTTCAAGTGACATTCGACGCAGAGAAGCTGGGAGAGATTCTTGACTTCCCTGCTGAGGGATATGATGACTACACTAGGCAAAGATGGACTAGTCTGGATTCCCTTCCTCTTGCTCTTGAAATTACTAGGAGATTCTATGATGTTGAAGAAGTGAATAAGGCCAAGTTTGTGCACAAGAGTGAAATGAAGCCACAGCACAAAGTCCTCTTTGAGTTTGTCAACAAGTGCCTACTGCCTAGGCAGGAAAGAAGACACATTGCTAACTATATGGACTTAGTTCTGATGGAGTCACTACAAGAAATATGAGCTATGGAGACATTAAATAAATGTCGTATTAGGTCACATAAATGTCACATAATCAATTACCGACGTTTATTTTACATTTATGCTAAATGTCGGAAATTTCAATGTCGGAAATTTTCCGACATTTAAGTAAATGTCAGTAAATGCTTAATGACATTTATCTACTGACTTTTTATCAAATGTCACCCATTTGAGTTCATAACCATATAATTTGTGACATATAAAAAAATATCAGCAAATTATTTATAAATTAAAAAAAATATAGACGCACGGTTAAAATTGAAAACAATACATTTATTATATTTCCTTTTACATACAATATAGAAAAGAAGAAAAAAACAAATATATTTATTTGCTCTTCGCAATACCGCAAACATTCACATTCATGTCAAAAGTTTCAAGTGTCATACACCACAGATAATTTAAATGAATTTAAAAACAATAGTCCAGTACAGTATATACATAATTGTAACTTTTCTCTTTGTTAACATCTTCAAAATAGCCTATACAATTTGAAGCTTTAGTGTCCGTGTTCTTTGATGAAGAAGCTTTGGTATCAGTATATCACCACGCCAAGGATTCACCCACACTATAGTAGCTCACATCCTTCAGAAGTGTTGTCTCCAATAACTGAAAAGAAAAGAATTATACTAAACTAGTTAGGGAACGATCAAAAAAAACAATATTAAAAAAGTAAGAAAAGCATTAATAGAGGCACAATGGCCTTGTTGCCTTTGCGACATAGTTTTAAACAAGATAATGCACCAAACTATTTGTTTAGTATAGATTGTGACACATGATAAACCAACAGAGGCAATGCAAGTAAACACTAGTATAACAAGTACAATTGATTACCACACAAAAGGGTACAGAACAAAGTAAATGATCAAGCTGAAACAATATACATAACAATTTCAAAGGGATAACCTAACAACCTGATAGGATAGATTAAAAGAAACAACCAATCCGGAAGATTAAGTGGAACTTGGAAGCAACATAGCCTCAAGTGGACTCCATGTAGTTCAATCAGCGAGTTGGCCTCTAAATAAACCTGGATAATAAACAAAGATTACATACACACATGAACCTCTAATGGATTCTTTATCAAAATCCATTTGATAACTTATCCAGAACTTTAAAGCATTCTCTCAAACAGTTGGAAGGCAATATACTACTATACAGTTGAAAAGGTAAATTTCGTATCAATTAAAATGCACAATATAATTAGGTGCTCTAATTCAATTATAGAAAGGTAATACACTGACATGCGGCAATATCTCATCTATCGGATTGTGGCACACATATATGAAATAGGATATATCAACTATCCAGAATTCATTCATATCCAAAGTGAATGAATCACAAACCTATTTTTTAATATGAACAACCCATAATTTCAAATTAAAAGAAGAAAAATTAATTGAAGATTCCTAAAAGTCTCAATAAAAAACCTCGCACCGATTACATTGACTTGAACTATGGATTCTCCTTCTGGCAAGGTCACAAGACTACGAACTTCGAATGTCTTGAAGGTGAAGAAGTCATTGACTGCATATTCGATTTCAGTTCGATTTGAATTTGTTCACAGAGGTTTGGAAGGGATCTCCTAAAGAGGCGAGAGAAGAGAACGGAGGTGGAGGTTGCCATCACCTATGATTCTGTAAAATATGACATAAATAGCATAGCCCCTTTCGAGCAAGATGAATAGAGAATGATGGATGTTGTCTCGTAGAATTTAGGGTTTCATAGGAGGACGGTTCTGAAAAGGGGCTGGAGATAGGGAAAATAAAAAGAAAGGAATGAGCGATTTAAATTCAATTGCGTATAAAATTTCCCACTGTTTGCTGCAAATGTCGATAAACATAATGAAAAATACATCATTTGAATCAAATGTCATAATATTTAATGACTTTTCTTGCTAAATGACGTTCATTTAACCACATATTGCTCTAAATGTCAGAAAAGTAACTGTTTAATGACATTTGTTATAAATTTCATCAATTAAATGTGGTTGTAGCCTATATTTCTTACAGTGAGTGCCTTGAAAGTGGAAGGCAAATCAACTGGCATGCATTCATCATCAAGCTACTGGACAGGGCCATAAATGGCTCCAAAGCCCATGCCACCCCCTATGGATTTATTCTGACTACTGTTTTAGATCGATGAAAGGTGCCTCTGAAGAAATGGGAAATGGCCACAAGCAAGGAATACTTTGGAATTAATACTCTGATTTCTTGTGACTATCTAGTCAGTGTCATTCCAAATAAACCTAGTTCATCCAAGAAGACACTTGTCAACAAAAACGTCAGGGCTTTAGTTCAAGAAAGTGAGGCCAAGGATGTTGAGATAGCTAGGCTGAAGGCTAGCTTAGCAGAGGTTGAATCTGAGAGGGATGCTCTCAGAACTGAGCTTACCAAGGAAAAGGAGAAGAGTGATGGGATTCTTCACAATATGATGAATCTTCTCCAAGCCCAAAACAAACCATCTAGCTCCCCCAAGCCTTAGGAATTCTAGCCTTTATCTCTTGAACCGGTCTAGTACCATCAGTGACCCAAATTAGGGATTTCTCTTTTTTTTTTGCTCATATTTTGAATATTTTTGCTTTTTGTTTGTGGATTGTGGTAGAAACATATATTTTATCAATGATATCTACTATTTTTGCTCTTGTTGACTGTTAACATTTCCTTGATAGTTTAAATATGTTTGTCTGATCACTGATGATTAATCCATGATTGCACTTGCAGTTGCCCTATTGGCCATGAGTACTTATTAAAATCTGCGACTCGTACTTTGTTTATGAAACTTTTCGATGATGCCAAAAGGGGGAATAGATATTGTGCTTTACATATTGTGCCAAAAGAGAACACAGTTTAGGAAAGGATAAAGTTAGAGTATGAGATCAACTAGAACTCTTCCACCATGGAAGAGTACCATCTGTATCCTAGTCAATCTCTAATTACTAACCCCTTAAATATCAGTGTTGTTCTCTTTTACAGGTAATGCACATAAGCAGAATTTAAACGTGAATTAAGAGCAAAATAGCAAGGCAATTTTGCAAGCAATTTATGTGTGATTCAAGCGTGCAATCCTGAAGCTACTTGAACTAGATAGAAGAACCAGTTCCAAGTGTCTATCTTTTACTCTAATTCAATTGTAGTAAGTGATTTTACATTGTACCTTTCAGCTATTATAAAAGCAACTGTATTAGGTACTTTAGTTTTCAAGTTAGACTTAACTTGAAGTTGTCGCAACAGTTGAGGTTGTATGCCACGACGGGATTAGAGTTAATCCCAGGTTTACAAAATTTGTAAATACAGTTTTTGGATCAGTGATTTTAGTGGAGAGTTTGGGAAAATCCTACTGGAAGGTAGGTCATCATTTTTTCACCTTTTGAGCCAGGTGTTTTTCACGTAAAAATCTCTGTGTTCTTTATTTTCTGCACTTATTATTCCGCAATAGTAGTAGTTGGAACACATAGAAGAACCAGGTCCTTCTATAATCAAGTTAAGCAAAAATTGGGTACCACACAAATACCCCCCCCCCCTCTTATGTGGTATTGAAGTCTAAAACATCAACTTGTCCTATGAGAAAGAGCCGGTAGCTATTCTAGACCGGTAGGTTTGTCAGTTGAGATCGAAGAGTTTCCCTTTTGTTCGTGTTCAGTGGAGAGGTCAGCCTATTAAGGCAGCGGCCTGGGAGTCTGAGTCCGATATGCGAACCTGATATCCCCATATTTTCTCCGACTCAGGTACTTCTTTTCTATGTCCGTTCGAGGACGAACGGTTGTTTTAAAGGTGGAGAATGTGATGACCTTGTGTTACAAGTAAATTTTGTATTCCGGGGCCTTTAAAACCTCTTTTTTGTCTCACCTCGATATGCGTGTGTAGTCCGAGGGTGTTTAAGAAAAGCGTTTATGTGAAAACTAAGTAAAATAAGGAAAATTGGCTTTTAAAATTGAATAAAGTTGACTTTGGTCAACATTCTTGGTAAACGGATACGAACCCATGATCCGATGGTCTCGTAGGGTTCGTAGTAAAATTTGGGACTTGGGCATATGCCCGAAATCGAATTCCAAGGTCCCAAGCCCGAGAAATGAATTTTTTAAAGAAATTATTTTCTAGAAAATATAAAGGTTTTTAGAAGTGAATTGATGCAATTTCTTGATGGTATCGGGCCCGTATCTTGGTTCTAGAGGCCGATACAAGTTTGAAATAATAGTTAAGTTGAATCTGTAAAATTTGGTAAAGATCGGAATTGGTTTGGTATAAAACGGACTTATAGTTGAGAAAATAGTAATTTTGATGTTCTTGAGTGATTTTATGAATTTGAGGTTTAATTCATAGTTGTTGATGTTATTTTGATGATTTGATTGCACGACCAAGTTCATATGATATTTTTGGACTTGCGTGCATGTTTAGTTTGGAGCCCCGAGGGCTCGGGTGAGTTTTGGATAGGCCACGAAGTGAATTTGGACTTAGAGAAAAGGCTGTTGCAGGTTCAGCTGTGTTTCAGGATCTGATCTCGCAATTACGAGGTCAGGCTACGCAATTGCGAGCCCAACAGGCTTGGCAATTGCAAGGTCGTGATCGCATTTACGAAGAAAGATTTGCCTGCCAGTGTTCGCAATTGCGAACCACCCTTTGCAAATGTGAAGTCATCAGGGGAGGGACAGTATCGCAATTGCGACTATTTGTTCGCAATTGCGAGGTTAGCAGAAAATGCCCAGGTTCGCAAATGTGAGGCCTTGTTCGCATTTGCGAGCTTCGCAATTGCAAATCTCCTGTCGTAATTGCGACATCTATGACTAGTTAATTGGGACTTAGATGCATTTTTCTTCATGTTTCAAACTCTCTCAAACCCTAAGCTCTCTTGGGCGATTTTCTAAAGAAAAGTTCTTCTCCAAATCAATTGTAAGTCATTTCTAACTCATTTTCTTTAATATATAACATCTTTTCACATGATTTCAACTCAAAATCAAGGGTTTTCATGGGGAAATTGGGTGTTTTGGGTAGAACTTAGGATTTTCAAATTTTGGGGATTTGGAACTCGATTTGGGGTCCGGTTTCAAAATAAATTATATATTTAAGTTCGTAGGTGAATGGGTAATCAGGTTTTGGTTCGAACCTCGGGTTTTGACCATTTGGGCCTGGGGTTGATTTTTGTGATGACCCGGCCGGTCATCTTAAGAATTAACGCCCCGATCCCCTATTAGCTGCTTTCCCCGTGTTTATTTCTGCCATTTTGATTTGCCGGGATGTTCGATTTTGAGTTTCTGAGAGTTTTGGGGCACTTAGTCCCTAAATGAGAGCTTAAGTATTGGAAAGTTGACCGTAGTTAGAACAGTGTGAAAACAGCCTAAAAATGAAAATCTGATGGTTCCGTTAGCTCCGTTGGGTGATTTTGGGCTTAGGGGGTCCGTAGCTAATTTAGGCTTGAAATGCCGAAGGTTGAATATTTGAAGTTTCCGGTTCGATAGTGAGATTTTGATCGGAGGGTCAGAATGGAATTCCGGAAGTTGGAGTAGCTCCGTAGTGTTTAACGTGATGTGTGTACAAAATTTCAGGTCATTCGGACGAGGTTTGATAGACTTTTTGATCGAAAGCATATTTTTAGAGTTTTTGGAATTCTTAGGCTTGAATCCGATGAAAAATAGGTGTTTTGATGTTGTTTTGAGCATTCCGAAGGTTGGGACTAGTTTAAATGACGTTTTAGGATTGGTTGGCAGGTTTGATTGAGGTCCCAGGAGCCTCGGGAGTGTTTCAGATGCTCAATGGGTCATTTTGGAACTTAGAGAAATTGCAGAAAAATTGCAGCAACCCAGTTCTGATTTCCTTCTTCGCATTTACGAGTGGGGTCTTGCGTTTGCAAAGAGGAGCTGGGGCTGGGGGAGATTTAATTCTTCGCGTTCGCGAAGTTTCTCCCACGTCGCGAAGCTAAGAGGCCTTAGACCTACGCGTTCGCGATGGTGTTCCCACGTTCGCGTAGGAGGAGGAGACTGTGCATCGCATTCGTGACTAGGTCATCGCGTTTGCTATGAAGGAAAGCTGGACCAAACAAATTTGTGCTTCGCAAACGCGAGGGTCCTTCCGCGTTAGCGAAGAAGGAAATACCTGGGCAGAATATAAAATTTCAAAATCGAGGGTTTAGCCATTTTTATCAAAACTTAAGCTTGGAAGCTCGGATTTGAGCAAGATTTTGAGGGATTTTCAGAGATATCGATTGGGTAACGATTCTTAACTCCTTTTTGCTTGTAGCCCATTAATCCAAATATGAATTCATCATTTAATTTCGGATTGGAATGAAAAATTGGGGAAAATTTGAAAGAAAGTTCTTAGACTTAGAATTCGACTTTTGATTGGGAATTTGATATTAGATTTGGAAAATTTCGGTATGCATAAACTCGTGAGGGCGTGAGGATTCTGAAAATATAAATTTTACCTGATTCCGAGACGTGGGGCCTGAGGGGCATTTTGGTCATTTTACCTAATTTCGTGTATTAGCTTAGAATTATTTTGTAGAATTAGTTACTTGAAGTGTTATTTACATTATTCAATTGAATTGAATAGATTCGGGCCATTTGGAGTCGAGAACTCGTGGCAAGAGCGTGGTTTTGGGTTGATTTTGAGCTGATTCGAGGTACGTGGCTTGTCTAACCTTGTATGGGGGACCTTCCCCTTAGGATTTGTATATTTGGTAATTAAAATGCCTTATACGTGAGGTGACGAGTGCGTACTTGTGCTAATATTTGGCAATTCGGTTTTCTTTAAGTAATTACTAGTATGTTTCCTTTCATGTTTCTATTATTTGCACTATTAAGCATGTTGTTAGCTTAGGAAAGCATGTCTAAGTGACTTAACTGCTTTACTTGCTCAAACTGCCTTACCTGAATTCTGTGCAGCATGCTAGGCTAGGACACTTGTTGCCTTGATATGAAATTTTGCTATTTCTGTATATTTTCCTATTGCTATTGTGCATTTATTTTGGGACTACGGATGTGGGATTCCGGTAGCTCCCCCTTGTCTATTTATTTTGGGACTACGGATATGGGATTCCGGTAGATCCCGCTGCACAGTTATATGGAACTACGGGAATACACCCGGTAGATTCCCCCAATATTGGGTATTTACATTTGGGTCTACGGAATGGGATTCCGGTAGATCCCCGCACACTATGAGTTGGACTACGGGATGGGATCCCGGGAGATCCATTGGATATGTACATATGGGACTACAGGACGGTATCCTGGGAGATCCCCGATTATTATTATTGGTGCTGAGCTGTATTCCTTTCCGTGTTTACCTTGCTTCTGTATAATTGTTGTTGTTCTGTACATCCTATGTTACTTTACTGCTGTACTTATTTATATTGTTCTGTTCTATACTGTTGATATTTATATTTTATTTAATCTCAGTAGGGCCCTGACCTTCCTCGTCACTACCCGACCGAGGTTAGGCTTGGCACTTACTGAGTACCATTATGGTGTACTCATGCCCCTTCTGCGCATATTTTTCATGTGCAGATCCAGGTACTGCGACTCAACCCTATTACCCGTGAGGCGAGGCGACTGCTCTAGAGACTTCGAGGTACATTTGTCGCGTCCGCAGACCAAGGAGTCCCTTTCTATTCTACTTTTTAAACATTTGCCCTTCTGTATTTCTTTCCTTTGGTAGATATTCTAGAGTTAGACTGTGTAGTGATCCTTAGCTCGTGATTCATGGGTTTTCGAGTCTTGGAAGTATGTATTGGTTTGAGAGTTAATTATTGTGTATGCCGAGCGGCACTTTTAAACACTATTTTATCGTTCTTCATTCTGTTTTAATTTTTTTTATTCTGCACTTGGTTTATCTTCTGCAATTTAGGCTTACCTAGTCGTAGAGGACTAGGTGCCATCACGATGGTTCACGGAGGGTCCGTAGAAGCGGTGTTGTCAATAGAAGCAAGGAGACCGTAGAAGCGGTGTTGTCCGTAGAAGCAAAGACCTTGACCGCATCTGCGAGGCCGGAGGTGCGATACCTGGGTCACAGATGCAGAATCTAATGGAATAAGTGAAATCCGCAGAAGCGGAAGCGCAGGTGCGCTTATGGGATCGCAGGTGCGGAAGTGCTGGACAGAATGTATAACAATGCCCCTTCGCAATTTTCAGTCATGTGTTCACCATTTTGTGCGATATTTGGAGCTCCAAGTTGTGATTTCAAGAGAGGATCAAGTATTTCCAAAGAGGTAAGCTACTTGGGCTTTATACCTTGTGTTTATGGTGATTATTTCATTGTTTAATCATGAAGTCTAGTGGAAACATCCGAGGAAAACTAGAGAAATTAGGGTTTGAAATTCAAGAGTAGATTCTGAGAATTTGAGTGACCATATGAGGTTGGATTTTGGTAAATTTGATATGTACGAATTCGTGAGAGGTTAAGGATTCCATTGATGTTAATTTTATCGAGTTTCGAGACATGGGCCCGGGGGGGCGGGTTTGAGCAATTTCGGGATTTGGATGTAAATTGGATATTTTCGAGTGGGCTTTGTTCCCTTTGCATATTTTAATGATTATGTACTGATTGTGCCTAGATTTGGAGCATCCCTAGGTCGATATGTGCGGACAAAGGCATCGCGGGCTAGAGGTTGGATCGGATCGAGGTGAGTAATGATTGTAAATGATATTTTGAGGGCTTGAAACCCCGAATTGCACATCGTAGTGCTATATTGAGGTGAGGCACACGTTTGATGACGAGTGTGGGGTCGTTCACTATTGGGAATTGTGACTTGATCCATCACGATTGATGATTTTACCGCGTATTTGACTGAATTCTATTTGCTATCATCATTATTTGGGCTAAATGCCATATTTGGGCTTTGTGCAAACTATTTGAATCCTTCGGGGATTTTTATTGATATTTCCTCACTATTTTAACTTTAAACTTGTACTCAGTCATGCTATATTCTACTATTTTCAAAGCTCAACCATGTTTACTCTACTTTAACACATGAAATGATATTTTAAATCATATTAGCATCATGTTTTACTGTTGCCCGAGTGGCTTATGTGATTTTTTACCAGGTAAGGATGAGGGCCTGTGTTGTGAGGATACTTTTGGGTCGGACTACACGCCGCAGCGGTGATACACTGATTTTGATTATGAGGCCGAGGGCTTGAGATATGTATGCCACAAGGTGGCTTGCTGATATGAGGTCGAGAGCCTAGAGAAGATGCCACAAGATGGCTTGATATTGTGCTTGGGTCGTAAGGGGCCCCTCCGGTAGTCTGCACATCCCCAGTGAGCGCGGGTACCCATTGTGATGTGAGATATAGCCCGATGGGATGGTATTGTTCTATGTGATTGCCCGAGGGGCTGGTATTGTTCTGAGGTATTGCCCGATGGGCGGATTTGTTGACATTGTGCCCGAGGGGCGAACCTTATGTGCTTATCTTTCTTATTTGCCTGTCACATACCTGTTTAATTGTGTATTTGTGCCCGAGGGGCGGATTCCTGTGCTTATCTGCACTAATTGTTTTGCATTCATTTGTGCAACTATTGAAAAAGTCATTTTTAAAGAAGTTTAAATTGAGCTAAGATATTTCAAGAGATTTTACAGCTTCATTGCTTTCATACTAGTTTTTGAACTGCTTTTATACAACATGTTGATGCACTTTCGTGATTTCTTACCATTCAGACTTTAGTTATGATTATTACTCACTGAGTTGGAGTACTCACTTTACTCCCTGCACCTCGTGTGTAGATTCAGGTATTTCTGAACCCGGTAGCGGGTATTGGCTGATCGGAGGCAAAGTCATCGGAGTTTAGCTAGGTAGTTGCCGGCATTTGTAGCACTGCTTTTCTCCCTCTTCATTTCATTAGTCTGTATTTTGTACATTTCAGACTTTTCGGTTGTATTTAGACCTAGTAGATTATCGTGACTTGTGATACCCCAGTATCGGGCTGTGTTTGGGCTGTATTCCGCACATTATGCTATCTTTTGTTTGGTCTTTGGCTTATTTACTCATGCTTAGACTGATTGTTAATGTTTAACTGTTTAAAAATTGAATTGGGACTAATTGGCTGGCCTTGTCTTCACGAGAGGCTCCATCACGACAGGGTCCGGGTTTAGGGTCGTGATAAGTTGGTATTAGAGCCTAGGTTACATAGGTCTCACGAGTCATGAGCAGGTTTAGTAGAGTCTCGCGGATCGGTACGGAGACGTCTGTATTTATCCTCGAGAGGCTGCAGAACCTGTAGGAAAACTTCACATCCTTGAATTCTTATCGTGTGTTCTTTGATTCAGCTTGAAATGTAACTCTTTGAATTTCTCCCACGCGTTCGTGTGCGCGCATGAGCACTCTGTATCAGATGAGCATCGATGGCTTGTGATTCCCTGATCGAGGGGCGAGATGTAATCTCTGTGAGTTGATGTGGGCCAGTTTGGAGGACTTGAGGCCAGATTTTTGCCTATAGCTTGAGCACCAAGGTGTTGATTGTGTGAGCAAGTGTTTTTGAACTTATATGTTCGGTAGTGTCCCTATTAGTAGAAGAGACAGCTAGATGACTATGTGATGAGTATGTTAGTACTGCGGGATGTATCCATATGATTTGAAAGTGGCAAGAAGGGTCTTCTGGAGGATAGAAGAACTATTAGGTGCTTGAATTCCATCTTGATTCGAGGTATAGCCCCGAGTTATAGGCGTTTAAAGAATCTTTTCATGTTTTCTTGTTGGGAGTGAAGTAAATTTCATGTTGTGGTATGAGTTCAGACTTAGGAAGACTAAGTGACTTCGTAAAGTTTATGACGGTGGAAGGTATGCGGAAAGGTTAGTTCGAGGCGAAGCAGGTGGGTCATCTCCTGCAGAGTGTTCAGAAGTTTGTGCGATCTTTGTGTTGTCTGTTAAAAGATCTCACTTGCAAGTGAAAGATATGTGTTGAAATTTAAATTGGGTCGCTTAAGAGAGTGGGTTTAACTGTTGCGAGAGTGAATGCGAGATTTGCAGAAGATTTAAAGTACTAGATGATTTGTGTTTTCACAATCTTACAAAGGATTTGAGTTTAATCTCACTATGGTATTATGGCAGCAATAGAGTACATGCGTTATGAGTCATTGAGCGTGTTTTGATCTATGGCTTCGGGCCAAGTGGGGGAGCCTGCTATTGATTAGTTGGTTACACGGTTATGTGCTATGTCGGTTCTAGTTTGAGGTGTCGGGTGAATTAGTTATGGTCGGCAGAGATTGAGACTGAGGATGGCTCGAGTAAAGGAAAATTCTTGACAAAGGTTATAGGATGTTTCACAGGTGTGTGAGAATCACGGGATGTCTTGAGTCGTTATTGGTAAAGGATGCTCGGTGCATAGAGCAGGAAGTTTCTTGGTTGTAATGGAATGATGTCACATTCTGCGGTGTCAGAGTGCTAATGAGGCACGGGTTGTTCGGTTTATTTGATCAGGCTAATTGTAGTTTGAGTAGAGTGGATGACTCTCGAGAATGGTTCTAATGGGCTCAAGATTTTGCATGTAATAATTGGAGATTTTCAGGTTGTAATTTTGGCTAGAAACTGAGGTTTGCATTTGGAGGGTGTCAAGATTTGTGGTATTTCTATATCAATTATAGGCTTCTATACATCGGTATCAGGAAGGTGAAGGTAATGGCTCAGAATTTGTAGGAGGTCTCTTCAGGGTAAGTATTTTTAACGTGGTGCTTGTGGGGATATCTAAGAAAGTATTCAGCGACTTATGAGCCTTAGATGGTGTGGCTTTATGCTTGGGTCTCGTGTGATGAGTATGGGTTGAGGAATCGTGATGGTATAGCAAGAAGGAGTATCAAGTTGAAGGTAAATCAACAGGAAACTTAGATAGATGGGGTAGCTTGGTAGTAGGTCGAATCTGTATGGCAAGGATATGATTAGTTCTTTGGATGCTTATGCGGTAATGAGTTTTTACAGGTGTTTCACGGCATTGCTCTTGGGTTTTAGTGACATGTGTAGCTTGGTTGAGTGAGAAGGATTCTGTCATGTCAGGTTTGGTTTTTGTGCAAAAGGGAGTCGGAGAGTTCTTGATGATTTCTACTGCGATTAGAGATGTGTATTTTCTACGAGTGTGAGAAGCATGTGATGTATAGTGATTCTCTTCTGAATGGGATAAATGGAAGTTCTTGGTTAGTTGAGTACATAGTTGTTTGTGGCTCGGAAGGGATATGAAGTTCTCATGTTACCCTAGGATGGTATGGTATATGCGGTATGTTGTGGAGGAATGAGATTGCATGTGTAAGGTTATGGTTCAGTTCTGAAAAGAAGGTCCATAAATCTCTTAGGCAGCAGGCAGCTTCAGACAATTAGAGAAATGAGCTTCAGACAATTAGAGAAATGAGCTTCAGATGATTAAGGAAATGGTATTGCTAATTGGCGTGATTTGACGAGGGTATATGTTTAGGAAAAAGGCAATGTGATTAAGTTGATGGTACTTCGGTAGTATTGCTGCACTTTCTTATTAGATCGACTGCTGATATTCAAGTTTTCTTGGTGGCACAGAAGAATTTTAGAGTATCTCTCGTGGAACGATTGGGTATTAAGAGGTGTGGTATGTATTCGGACGACAAAATTGGGATCAGGTATGGTGATTCATATGCTATATGGAGTTGGAGACTGGGAGTTCTTGTGTTCAGGCCATGTTGTGGTTGTGGGTCACGTGTATCGGCACTGTTTAGTGACTATCGGGGTTTGGAGACCCGAGTGGATCTTTTGTTGCTTGGTATGGTAGATTTTGGATGTGACATTAGGTACAGACTGGTTGTCTCCGTGTTGTGTTATTCTGGACTATTGCGCTAAGGCAACGCTATTGGCTATGCCGGGAATGCCACGGATTGAGTGGCGTGGTTCAACGGATTATGTTCTTGGTAGGTTGGTTTCATATTTTGAAGGCCCAGCGGATGATTGGGAAGGATTATCTTTCTTTTTTGGGCTTTCGGGATGGATGGATGTGTAGAGACTCCTACCACTGATTCAGTTTCGGTGGTGAGGGACTTTTCGGATATGTTTCTTGTGGTCGGGCATGTCGCGGGGCAAGGTTGTTGATTTCGGTATTGATTTGATACCGGGCACCGTATCATATGGCACCGGCAGAGTTAAAAGAGTTGAAGGTGCAGCTTCAGGGCTTCCTTGATAAGGAGTTTGTTGGTAGGCCAATGTGGATGCCTGTTCTAACTTGAGTCGGCTTCGTTGGCTCTGAATTGTATTATTGAGGGAGGAGTTGATTCGATTGTTATTGAGCTTATTAGTAATCTGGGGAGATATATGAGTTACCTTTCTATGTTGCGAGGTGTTATGATTTGTTGGTTATAGGCACATATGGTGTGGTTCTATTGGGGTTTCATAGTGGAAGTCGAGTGGGAAGAGTATTTAGGTGTTGCTCGGTGAATGGCGTATCGGTTATGCCCTTTCGGGTTTGTGTGGTGTATGTTATTTGCTTCACCGAGGGTATGATTATTTGCTTTGGTTCCAGACATCAAATTGCGTGTGGTTGTCGATTTCGAGCATAGTGACCTGAGGTGTTTTCTGTGGAGCAGTGTTTAGATAGGATTGCGCATCGCAGTGAAGTTATGTGGGGGTATGACCTTGCGGGTTAGATTTGTGTGTTCTGTTCCTATGATGTAAGACGGGTTCTCAGCCTTGTGTTGTGGTGGTACTGGTGAGCTTGAGGTACAACTCTTTCATTTGAGTCATTTTCATGATTTGAGTATGTTCGGACTGTTGCTTATTGGTGCGCGTATTGCGCAAGTTGTGGCTTAGGCCTGTATTGATGTGTCATGTCACCAGAGTAGTGTGTTGGATTAGATGAGAACATTGGGATCATTAATGGATACGAACGGATTCGATTTCAGCATGTTGGAAGGATAATATCGAGGTTCGGCTCAGAAATTTGCTATAGTCTTTGCCAAAGGAGAAGTGGCTTCAGGAATGGTTGATCTAAGAAATGGTTGTGGCTTACTGCGTGTTTTATTTATCAATGGCAGTATATGAAAGTGTTGGAATGAGACTTTAGTTGATATGAGGTTTTCTACCGATATTCGGTTGTTGTGTGCAGCTGCGATGATTAGAAGTTATAGCTACAAGTGTTTGAGTTATGTGGTATATTATGTAATTGCACTTGAGGTTGCAGGTATGGGTTATTACAGCTGGTTTGGGCTTATTCAGAGTATAGATGTGAGATTCTGATCTTGTGGTTGATCTTAGAAGTAAAAATGTGGTTCTAAGGTTTATGGGCTAGGTGGGATTGTGGAATTTCAATTACATTGTATTATCAGACCTATATGACATAGGGTGACATGAGATCACACCCGGGTATATGCATGGTAAGGTTATTCAGCAATTGGTTGGCTTTTGGAACAACTCTAGGCACGTTCGAGGACGAACATATGTTTAAGTGGGGGAGGATGTAACGACCCGACCGGTCGTTTTGAGCTTTTGCACTTTGCTCATCAGTTTTGGGGCATGACTTGCCCCATGTGGTGTATTATGACTTATATAAATCGTTGATTTTGGTTCCGGGTTAATCAGAATGAATTTGGAAGAACAGTTCTCAGTTTAAAGCTTAAAATTTGAAAAGTTTGACCAAAATTTGACTTGTTTGTATGCGATCTCGGATTGGAATTTTTATGATTTTTTAGCTCCATTAGGTGATTTGGAACTTAGGAGCATGATTGGAATGCATTTTGGAGGTCCGTGGAAGGTTTAGGCTGGAATTGGCGAAATTGAGATTTCGGCGTTTTCCGGTTGATAGGTGAGATTTTGATATAGAGGTCGGAATGGAATTCCGGAAGTTGCAGTAGTTCCGCTGTGTCATTTGGGATATGCATGCAAAATTTCAGGTCATTCGGATGTGTTTTGGTTGGATTTTTTATCAAGAGCGGAATTCGGAGGATTTTGGAAAGTTTGGCTTGAATCCGATGTGTTTGGGTTGATTTGATGTTGTTTGAGGTGTTTTGAAGATTAGTGCAAGTTTGAATAAGGTATTGGGATATGTTTGTGCTTTTGGTTGAGGTCTCGAGGGCCTCGGGATGGTTTCGGATAGTTATCGGGAGGTCGAACTTGGAGTATTGCAGCAGAAAATTTGCTGCTTCTGTTGTTTCCGCACCTGCGGATTGGTGACCGCAGGTGCGATGCCGCTGGTGCGTAAAGGAGACCATAGAAGCGGTGTTGTCCGTAGAAGCAAAGACCTTGACCGCATCTGCGAGGCCGGAGGTGCGATACCTGGGTCACAGATGCAGAATCTAATGGAATAAGTGAAATCCGCAGAAGCGGAAGCGCAGGTGCGCTTATGGGATCGCAGGTGCGGAAGTGCTGGATAGAATGTATAACAATGCCCCTTCGCAATTTTCAGTCATGTGTTCACATGTTAAGTTTTGGAGTCATACATAGCTGATGTAAAAAAAAGTAATAGAGATACCACCTGACACTGAAACTCTAATAGCCTTCATGACCGTCATTCGACCTCATAGTAATCAAACGTGCATGGTATGCTCGTATAATCGTATGTCGTGAATACATATATATTGATGCAAATACATGACATACCCAACCAAATGCTAGCAATGGCGGTCTCTCCCGGTAGCTAACCG